>NW_017177240.1:636696-645452 GCF_001652005.2 Ceratina calcarata
CTAAAAGAAACATATGGTGTTAATTGTTAAGTAATTACACCAAACCCGAGCGTCCTTGGGACTGAATAACGCGAAAGTGTTAATAAAATGGTCTGACGTCGCATCGGTGTGTTTAAGCTCGTCACGGTCCCATCCCGAAAACGCGAAAACAAAAAAGGACCGCCGAGACGCTGTAAAAGAGTGTTTGCCCATTAGCGACGCCGGGCGCCGTTATAACTCCTTTAAACCATTCGCCGGAGCGAACGAAATGCTAAAAAAGGCGAGTCGATGACGAGATTCTATAGAAGAGCGTACAGAAATGCCCGAGTATCGCCGGATTATCGGCTTGTTCGCTCCCTGAAAGGACGATTTTCACGCGGGGCTCATTAAGACGATAATAGACGGCAATTAGGTAGCTGGATTTACCGACCGGTGGAACAATTAAACGGGAGGAGCAGTGGTCGTGGCTGGTTCTTGCGAACCCGCGTGAAGCGCAATTTGGCACGAGGGGAAAGCTGTCTCGCATGCGGCGGAAAAACGGCGAACAGCGTTTGAAATGCATGCGACCCCGTGCGGAGCTCCTAAAAAGAACGCGCGCCGGGTGAATGCGTTATTGGCGACTGTTAATTAGCATTCCGTTCGGCAGAATTTCCCGTGGCTCGTAAACGGTGGAAAAATCTCGATAAGAATCGTTCCCGATTCACCCATGGGATTCACGATTCGCAAACGCGGACTCGATTAACTTTTCAAAATGCTTAACCAGAATTTAAGCTTCTCCGTCCAGTACAATTTTTAAATAGTGGATAATACAAACGGTGAAAAGTGTTATCAGTAAGTGAATGTATTTTTATGAATGGAATTTCTCAAACCATTCGACAGACTATTATACTGTCATGAGGAATCGATCAATAATACTTACTAAAGACAAATGCCTGGCATATCGCAATAATCGTTGTTCGAACTTCCGAGAATAAAACTTTATCGAAAGGCATCGAATCAAACTGTTCGTGTCTTTTATCTCGTATTCAAGCAGTTTTCATGGACCGTTCACGCTCTTTCGCGTATCTAAAACGTTGCGAAAAGAATATCTCCGATTCTTTCATATCGAAGCGTTTTTGAATTATGCTTCGTCGAGACGGCGACCCGGCTGTGGGTCGACGTGACGCCAGATCATGCAATGAAATTCAAAAGGGTAGCTCCGGCGTTCGCGAGGGGAAAAAAGAAGAGAATCTGTTCGAGAGATGGAAGAAGCGGTGTCGGACGGCTCGTAAAAGGAGAGGGTTGGAAAAGTGAACGAACGAACCTACGAACGAACCGGGGTTGCACGGAGAGGACGGGTGAAAATTTTCTCGGGCAGAATTCGTTCACCGTCTGCTTCTTCCGTGTCTCGGGGATCGTCGTAAAAGCGGGTTACTCGTTTCGCGGACGAAGAGAAACGGCCGTCGGACGGGGCTGCACCCGGTTCTACTCACAGAGAACACCGGGTTTACACCCCTCCGGACAAGTCGACCCTCCTCCTTTCATCAACCGAGCCCCTGACGTCGCCAAGGATCTTCTGCTGTGAGAAAATCGTCGTCCGGAGAAGAGTGTCGTGTTGACAGAGCTTTGGTCCATTCTCGGTTGGATCGTCTCGCTGGTTCTTAAGTGTCATCCCAAAACCAGCGAACTATAATTACTTTTCAGGGGACCATCGTAGTGTACCGTCTCAACGAACAGACATTTTGTTGGCTACAGAAAACTCACTGTTAAATCTATTCGTCATTATTTATAATACTAAATAACTTTTTAATAAAATGCTCATTTACATGATATGACAATCTTATTACTTTATCTTACGATGTTAATTTGCTTTCGCGTACAAGGTGTGAACTGAACAGAAACAGAGACTGCTTGTGTATCTACATCTGTAAATTATTTTATTTATACGTCTCCGAAGAGGAATGAGTCACAGAGGTATACACGTTGTGCAAAATCAATTTAGCAAATAACGTTCTCGTAAATACGAAACATGTTTAATAACGGCGATAAGAAAGCGAACCAAATTAGTGGAACATTCCTTCCTGTGGAGAACGAGGCAACGACGATTCGTACGGTATTCGCAGCCAACGATCAACGCGAATCGCATAAAGCGGCGCGAGTGCACTGACCGACCTTGCGATCTTCAACCCGCCTTTCCGGCTTTGCAGGCATGCTGCCCAGAATATTCATCGACTACGACTACTGACTCTCTCACCAATTTACACGGAAACCGACGAACGTTACAACGAACTGTAAATTATTTTATTTATACGTCTCCGAAGAGGAATGAGTCACAGAGGTATACACGTTGTGCAAAATCAATTTAGCAAATAACGTTCTCGTAAATACGAAACATGTTTAATAACGGCGATAAGAAAGCGAACCAAATTAGTGGAACATTCCTTCCTGTGGAGAACGAGGCAACGACGATTCGTACGGTATTCGCAGCCAACGATCAACGCGAATCGCATAAAGCGGCGCGAGTGCACTGACCGACCTTGCGATCTTCAACCCGCCTTTCCGGCTTTGCAGGCATGCTGCCCAGAATATTCATCGACTACGACTACTGACTCTCTCACCAATTTACACGGAAACCGACGAACGTTACAACGAAACAAGTTACAAGATGAAAATTATAATTGTATCACGGATATAAAAGTATCTTTAATACTTGTTTTCTTTTCATTGGACTCGATTATTATATTTCTAATTAATTAAATATAAAGTAAGTATCGAATAAATTTTTGTATCATTAAAGATATTGCAAATTGACCGAGAAAACAATTACGTGGTTAATTTGAGATAATAAGCTCGTAGAACTGGATTTAATACCACAACAATGGCACGCGTCTAATTATCTGCGATGATCGGGCAACCAACGACACAATTGCGAAACAAAAAACCAATTCGAATTCGCGAATCCAAAGGGGATCGTCGATAAAATCCGAGCTCGTTGGGGTGCATTCGTGCGCGAGAGGGATGACAAACGTTCCGGGAGTGTAGTTGAACCCCTGTAGCCCATAAGCAAGCGGCTCGGCCGCCTCACAAAAGCCGTCGTTAGTAACTTTCATCCCCCGGAACTCTTCTCTACCCCCTCGCGTGAACCAGAATCGCGGCGTTCGGTTTTTAACTCGAGGGGGCGGGCCGGGCCGAGCGGAGGTAACGTATCGTTCCAATTAATTGCGTGACGGCCCGGGATTATCGAGTTAGAAATTTACGACATTAAAATTCATAAGCTTCGGCGGCGGATAATTAGCCCTCTGTTTCTGCTGGCCAGATTTACTCAGCCGCCCCTTTTCGTATACGCAAGACTCTTAAGAAACTAGCAGATAGTTGCAAACGAGATCTATTTAAGCTCCACTTAATCTGTTTCATTCAGAAGTTATTTTTAATCACAAATAAATTTTCCTCACATTGAGTCTTCTTTTTTCAAATTTACTATGCCTGTTTAGTACAATAATTAAACGCAAACGAAAAAATTATCTTTATTCCTGATAATTTTATAACGCTGCGGAAAACTTGAACGCGAATCTCAATTGACAGCGAAGTGGTTTCCATTTCCATTTTCTCATAAAATATCACCCTGTTGGGATTCTATGCGAAAAGATCCTGAAACGCTGCACGTCGATGATTTAAACGCGGCGTCGGATCCGAAACGTGTATTCATCTTCGTTGGATCAGAGACCGGTAATTCTCCCGCGGCGCTTCCTCGTTCGAGTGGGCGGGGGGAATCGATCGAGGAATTCTTGAATGGGCTTTCACGAGCGAGCGACTGTTCTCTCGCGGCCCGCAGGCCACTCGTCACGACCGAGGGAAACTTACTGTTACATCCGTTAAAGGAGAGAACGGAGAACGGAAAGGGGACGATTAGTAGGACGATCCGATTAAACGAGCAGCAGCCATTGGAAAATAATTAAGCGCGATAGGGTCCTACGAGTTCGGGGCTCGCTGCATTTTCTCTACCTTCGCGACTTCACGCGATCCCTACGCGCGAACGTTAAAGCGCACTTGAATTAAAGCCAATCTGTAGGTGAACTAACAGTCCGTCCCTTTACCCTATCTACCTCTATCGTCGATCGCGACGATCATTACGAACGATCCGCTGACAACGATAAATTTCATTGCTCCTCTCTCCGGGTCTTAATTGGGCCGATCGCTTCCGACCCGTTCTTACGCGTTTTCTTAGCGAATTAACTGAGAATCATTGTCCCGACGAGAAACTCGAGCAGCGATTCCTTCGGATACCAGAGATGTCGAGTGGGTACTCTGAATTATCGAGCATGATCGTTACATATTCATCGAGTTGTCGTTATTTCAATTCCTTCCTCGCAGACCAAGTTTTTAACAGTAATATTGAAATAAATGCCCAGGTACTCTAATAAACTATTTAAAATCTCACTCATCGTTTCTTTCCGATCATCTTACGTTGACTCGATACGTTCACTGTAAATTATTATGCGATAAATAGTTTTATTAAAAATTGAAAATACTGGACTTTCGATCTGGTCGATAAAACGTATCAGGCTTCGTATCAAACTTTCCACTCGTGACAAACTGTTCCGAAACTAAACGCGACGGGCGTATCCCGACTCTTCCTATAAACGTACTACCTCATCCTCTCATACGCGATATTGAATCCCGGAGTTGGAAGAACTGGAAGTCGGCCAATACCCTAAACGTAAACTATGCGCGCGCCCGAGACGCGACAGTGGAATCTCTAGTTAGTTTTAACTACCTGCGAACTGCACTGTAGCCGCCTGAAGTGCCTCCCAACTACTTCAAGAGGCGGAGGCTGAAGTGGTGGAAAATATGTCATATGTATTTTATTCTGCTCGATGGTTCAAATATTTCTATATAACTACGAACTTCCCTGCTACAATTGTTCGCCTCTCGAGTCATCAAATGACAGGTTCCATCGAACAGCAAAATAATTGTTGAACTTCTCATGACAATTATTTCTGAATGATTTCTAATTTGATTGAATCATTGAGGAATTAGAAAATAAGTGGAAATAGTATTGTGTGTATAATTAGAAAAAGAAAGTTAAGTGGAAGCAAGATTTTACGTTCAGGTGAAAAAGTACTTAAAATATTTTGATAAACGCGTGCAGGTCGGTCGTTAGGTCCACCGGGCGAACCGATAATGTAGGATAACGGGTGTGGCGGATAATACCGGAACGTATCGCGGGAGGCTTTTTTGCCACAGCATGAGCATATGCGACCTCGTGGTGCACGCGAACGCTTCACGCCCCGGCGATGTTCAACCCCTAGGAACGCAGCCTTCGCCACTGACCACGATCAAACCCGATGCCGATAAACAGGTACGGGATTTATCGTCACCGGTCCTGCGCCAGGAAATCACGGCATGCTCGCGATACTTTGGCTAATCCTTCCCTAAAAATTACTTTCTGCCTCCAAACGTAAATGAAATTTGAATCTCGTGCTTGAAATTAGAATTGCATTTCGCAGTTTAATGAATAAAAAACGTAACATTATATTTCCATCGTTCTGATTTTACACGAAACTTTTGACGATGCGTGATTACTAGGAAACTGAATTTGTAAAGTTTACTTTGGTATAAAAAGGATTTCTCAATGTAAAATCGAAGAGATAAACTCATATGTTATCTCATTATGGAAATGAAAATAGAGAAGGGAATTTCTCAAAAGAATTTCCACAATAAAGATAGACTTGTCAGACGGAGATCGTCGATATACATAATTCAGTTGAAAGTAACTGTCCCCAGAGAAGGAATAAACTTCAATTCTATTTCGGTTTGTATCCTATAATAGATAATAGGGACGTGTATCGGCTTATTTACCACTCGGCGTATCGGCGCTCGGAGTATTCACAGCCGCACGAAGCTGAGCTACCGGAGAGGAGCCACGGGGGTTGAAGGGTTCGGCGTGGGTTTCGCATTCGAGAGGCCACGAGACACAATACCACGGGACCCGATAAACCGGTAGCCCCGGGATTTATCGACGCCATATTTAGCCGTAAAACCGTAACACCGTGGAGACACGGCACCGTGTCTGTCGCACGTTTCACGCCTCTGATTACGTATTCAACAATTCGTTTCATTAATATTCAATAATGATTGAAAAATAGCTGGATGAATTGAGTCGACCTTTCGTTTAAAATCGAGCTCTAGTCGTAGTTCGGAGAAGTTTCAAATAGTTGGAAATATTGATGTCGAAAGAGCTTTGTGTGCTTACATTTCAGCGACGGCAGTGAACGTACCGAACAACTTCGGCACAGATTTCGAGTTTTATTTAAATTTTATGGTTCCGTGTCAGAGAGCCTCCCATCGTTTCAGACGATATTTGCGTAACTGAATCGATTGGTTCCAGCTTTTGAGAAGACCGTACTCCAAAGGTGCGTTCCACTCTTTGGGAAGCCGAGGACCATTTTTCCCATAGCGAAATCGCGTTCCTTGCATGCTCGCGGTAACCGTTTTCTTCCCGGTTACTGGCGCGACTGCTCTCTCCCTCCCTCTCTCTCTCTCTCTCTCTCTCTGAAATAACTCACTACCAACTGCCTCGACATCGATCGGAACTTAATAATAGCTACGGCATCGTTCTCGCCAACTATTTTTAGCGTTACCTAGTCATCACGACCTACAGCGGCAGCCGAGCATGCGAGCAACCAGCGATTTTCAATGGCAATCGTTTAACGTCGAGACCCGTCAGGCCACGTACGGCCATTACCTCTTTCATTTTTCTTTCAACGAATTTTTAGACGTGACAATACCGACTTCCGTTAAACTGATCGTTTATTCCGAACGAGATTGTTTTCGTCAGTGAAAGAAGGAAAGTTCTAATAATTATCTAAACCAACTGATTTATGCTACAATTTAACACTATACAAAATAAGAATTGAACGTTATCACTTTTTGCTAAGCACGCAAATTGCATGGTAGACACAACGTTCAATCTTATGAAATTAAACAACCATAGGTTGAGACGAGCGTGCAAGAAATAAAATCGGCGCACAGAAATTGCCGTGGAATTATCCTCGTGCTGAAAATCTCGAAAGCCGTAACCGGCGGCGAACCGGTGGGATAAATAATATCGAGCGATGAATTATTTTTATATCGCGTGGCTATATATACGAATTCCTGCCACGTCGAAACATTTCGAGACGAGCAAAACGAGCTACCGAGCTATACCCCGCTGCGGGGGTTCCGGTATCGGTGGTAAAAAAAAAAAAGAAGGAAAGAAAAGGAGATCCGTGACCCGTGGAATGGACGAGCAAAAAGAAATCGACGAGGCTGGAAATTAAAGGCTTTGGTCTTCTCATCGAGCAATTTTCTCGACTGACTCGCAATTGAAACGTCGCGTCCCAAACAAAGTGTATCGCTTATTTAACCGACGTCACCGCCTCAAAAAGGTCTCGAGATCTCTGGATAATTTTTTATATTTGTATGTAGGTCTGTTACTATTTTTCTGAAGATAAGTACTCGTTCGTATCGTTTATCTGAAACGAATGCAAATCGTGAAATTCGTCCGATCGATGATATGGAAGTTTCGGGTGCAACCGGAGTCAGGTTGGAAAATCGCGGACGAAGTTCGGTGAAAACTTGGTAACGGCAACAGACCGTCGTGTAACGGCGAGAAGACGGAACTGAGGATTGTGCGTGTGCGTACCGCTCGAAGAAACGACGGGCTAGGCCAGAAGGGGTTGGCGGCTCGCGTGGAACTGTATAATTAGATTAGGTACAAGTCGCATTAGCATGTCATGCATATTCTATGAGACGCGGACTTGGTCGCTCGAGGTGGGAATCATATTGCATTCGGTAGTCTCGATGCAGTTCCCTCTCGCTTTCTCCGACCCCTCCCGTTTCCTTCGCTCCCATCGTGCTTCGACTCTACCCTCGCACGCTCCCCATTTCCTCTTTTGTTTTCACGCGTTTCGTATCACCCCCGTTACCCGTTCGTTAGCCTCCGACCAGAACACGAACCGCTTCCCTCTCTTGCCGGATTGCAGAGATTGTCGATTTCGAGCTTTGTGAACTGATCTTTATTGGAATTGTTTAAGAACTAATCGTAAGCTTTGAAACTCGAGTCATCGATTCCCCGTCTTGTCCTCGGTCACAGCAAAGTTGATTTTACAATTTAGAATTCTACAATTCATCGTTCTCACTCGCATATTTATAACATTGTACAAAACAATTCCCGCTCAAGTACAACTGCATTACGCTACAATCTAATAATTCTGCTAAACGACGTATCAGAAAAGGGTCGACGATGGAATCAGCGAGAACTGCGAGGCGTTCTCAGACGTTCCACGAGAAAAATTGCTCGGAAAGACGATCAGAATCCGAAAAGGATGGTGTGCCGTACACGAGACAGAGGCGGAGGAGGAATCGTTGAAGCGTGAAATGAGAACGTGCTGGAGTATTTGGGAAGGAGCCGACGAGAGCTTCGAAAGCACGGGGCGGTTACAATCAGGGCAAGGTCGTAACTGGCGTGTCGAAGGCGCGGCTTACCCCTCCGCGAATCGTTCCCGTTTTCGCGAGGTTAAAGGAATCCTGAATAGGATTGTTTACTCCTTTCACCATGTATTTCCTGCTTACCCAATTCATCATACTCTATCTATCGCAAGGTTTATTAAACTTTTCATAAATTAAGGATGTATTGGCTATACAGTCAATCTTAAAAGTTTATGTACTTTAGAAAAACGCATTTCCTATAATTAAAAAGAAATTAGACGTCGGAAGAACAATGCTAATAATAAATAGCTACGTGCTAAAAAGTATAG
>NW_017177240.1:645882-654922 GCF_001652005.2 Ceratina calcarata
CCTTAACGGCAAGTAATGGTAACAGGGCAGTAGATATATTTTTTATAAGAGACTCTCAAGAAATCCTCTAATGTAATAATAAGTTAAACGAGATATAACTAAAAAAATTATCTGACAAGATGCAAACTTTTCTAAATTGGTACAAATATGAAACAAAGAATTTATTAAGTTCTGACGATATTTTTCTAAACGCGATTTGTGAGGAAACGGGATGCGCGAATAACGGGAGCGAATGAAGAGAGAGAGAGAAAAGGATACAAGCGCGGTGACGGAGAGTTATTTGTCGATAACGTGCCGACGACAGAATATCAATGAAAGCGAGCATGTCGGCGCAATATTTTACAATTAAACCGTATATCCACGGTCCGATGGACACGCGCGTTTCTATGCAATATTCATAGAACGGTCGCGTCCGTCGACGCGTTATGCAACTGATTGCGTTCTTCCCCGGAGGCCTGCCTCGCTGTCTGACCTCGCGTTCGTGGAAAGGCGATTTGCACCGTTGAACGTTCACGCGAAGCCTCGCGCGGCGCTTATTAACGTTTATTAACGCCACGGAAGAAAGAATAAAAAAAAATAACGGAAAAAGAAATAAGAAAGGCGTATTAAAGAGCTGTTAAAATCTTCTCATAACTTCATGAATTTAATAACATCGACCATAAGTCTATCAATATTTATAGGAGAAGTGCTGTCTAGCCTTTCGAGCTTCTCAATCTAAAGAATATTCGTAAACGCGCTGCGTCTACTCGCGAGAGAAAGTTTCTGGAGTCGTCGACGGAATGAAAAGGCCTGGCAGAAAGGATGAGAAAAGATGGTAGAATCTGGCCGACGGAGAGGAAGGGGCTAACGCGGGACACAACGCGCGGCGTCGCAGGAACACCGAGAAAAATCCCTCGACGAAATTGCCGAGGCTCCCTTTCGCTCTGACAGCCAATGAGACCGCTTTTCATTTGACAAAAGAAACTCCGCCGACTACGGGGCTGCCGCTGCTCGTTGCGCCCCGTCGATGTACCCTGATAATAAACCAAGTTCTTTCCGGCCGTCGACGTTCGCGTCGAAGATTGAACGCGACTGAAACGAAATGGAATCTTCATAGATAAACAAACTCGACGCTCGGAGAGAAACGAAATTTTTAATGCCTGTGTTTGAAATTGAAAATTCGTTAAGTTTTCTTTTTGTATGCGTCGGATTTTTAAAGGGAACGCGCCTTTAGTTCGATCGAAAGCCACCAAACGCTTTGTAGACGAATTGTACATAACAGAGTCGAAAGGAGTACATATTCTATGTACAGTGCATTTCCGTAGACTCGGAAGCAAACGCTTGCAGTGGAGGCAGAGATGAGAATATATCCATAGTTTCAGGCTGGTATCGCTACAGGCGAAACGGGGATGAAATAAAGTCGTATACCGTCATCGCAGTATTTTTCTCCGGTGGTTCGCGAGCTTACACATCCGGCGTCTTGGCACCAGCAATATCTCGTTCAACCCCTGTCTGCTTCCCACCCTATCCACCCTCGCTCTTACGTTCCCTCTCTTTGTTCAAAGAATCCTGGAACAGACCCGTACAATACGGCGTTTCGAAGAACGTATTACGGTCTTATCCAAGCTTTCTTCTAACTGTATCTCGATTATCATCAATTTTCAATTGAACGGACAGTTGGTTAATTTAACAAAGAATTTCTGTTCCATTCTACATATTCTAATATATGCAGATTCATAGATCTATTAAGTTCACGTGTGACAGTGTATCCCATCGCATTGCTTCGTATCAAATATAGATTGTTAAATTGTTACTACCGTAGGAAAGGGATTGATGGAAACTCTTAGATTGGAACTTGATCGATTACGCTTATCTATATCTCTCTGCGAGACATTTACGGATTCGACTGAAAACACCGTATTTCCTTTGATCAGTTACGGCTTCTATTATCGGAGCGATACAATCCGTTGATAGCCAGCGACAGAATTTCTAGACTGCAACCATGACCGACTTCTCAGCTTGTCCTTAAAGTAGACGATCGTTCAGAATGCCTGACTGATTGCGACGACGACGACAACGGTTTCAACGTTGCAGAATTTACGACGCGTCTACCACTAGTCTCTGTTGTTCGAAAACAAAGTAAACCTGCCGATGCGAGCTAGATTCTACCGCTTCACCGTTCCCAAGTTCCCAATTCAATTATCCAACTACCGTCGCGCTGCGAACTTCGTCAATTTTCGAACTCTAATATTTTAATGCGTCCCCGTAACGCTGTTTACCTTAAACGCCACCAGCGAGTTAAAAGCGAATCATTTTTTTCCGTGTTAACAAACTTCGTATCCATGTCCGGAGAGAGATACTTTTAAAATTATCCTTCGTTTATTCTACAATAAAAAGAAAAGTCCAAGAACGTTTTAATTTTGTTACAGAAATTGTAGAACGTCTTCGTTCGGACAAATTGTGCTGGTAACGACCGCTCGGACAAGCCGGAGTGTGTACTTATTTACACGGTATTTAAGTCTGAATGGGAAACGTTAGTTCTTAATCGGTGACACGAGTAAGTTCCAACGTGCGATTACGCGAGAGGTCTGGCTGTAGGCTTGGTAACAGGTGGTCCGAAAGTATCGTAAATAGATTTTCGTAACGATGTTTTCCAGCTGGTATCGAGCAATTAAAGTACTCTAAATCTAATTAGAAACGACAGACAGTTGCAGGATTGAAATTATTCGAGATTCAATTCCGTCGCAGGTAAAATCGATTTACATAGACAGTACAAACGAAACGAGAACAGGAAAAACGTACATGTGTGATTAAATACACAAATCTTTTCCCGTCACTATAAACACTTCATTCATTTTAAAGTTCCGAATGGAGGAACTTCAAACTCGTGAATCAAATAATTAGACAGGATTAAAACGATTAAATCTGCAAATGTTCTCAATATACTTGGCGGGATGATGAACCTTCCGACTTCTCCCGATCGTAAATGCACGAGGTTAATACGCCTGCGAACGCGATCCTTTGGAGGAGTCAGTGAGTAAGAGAGGAGGAAGACAGCGGTCTTATCTCTAAAACGGGGATGGCAGGCAAGGATCGATGCTCGAGCCTCTCATCCAGCCAGTCGGCGGACCGATCTTTATTTTCTTGCCTCGAGGAAACAGGGGAGGACCTTTTGCTTCTCGAACCGGATGCAACGTTCACCGTTACGCCCTGGACGGAACTCCATCTTCCAGATCCGAGATACGAATTGCGCTCCGCATGTGCTACTTCCAGCAATCGATAGATCACGACGGAACCGTTTCTTTGAATTTCATTTCGCTCGGTTGCATCGGCCGAGTGGGTGCACCGTGGATACTCCAATAACGTTCGGGAGATCGAAATGACAACCGATCAAACCGCTTTACCGGCGGTTACAATCAGAAACGTCTCCCATCGAAACACGCTAATATTAAATCCAACTATCTCGACGTTAAATTATGCAAATTGCCATCGGACATACATAAAAGTATATACTCAACCCGTTGTTAATATTTTATATCGTTGCAAGAGGTAATTTTGGAGAATTAAAATTCTTTTTGCTCGACGAGATATTGTCTCGAGTTTAATTAAACGGTGGACGAATAAAATTTGACTATAGATCGATCAGATTGCATTACTGAAAGTTAAATAACTGAACCATTCTAGGACTACGATTAGACCGTTTGATTACATGCTTGGAGCACGCATTACTCCATTCGGGCCGGATTTAACGGCCAGCAATGGATTAATATTAACGCGAACGTTTATCCAGTAAATCGATCGAAAGGCGTCGATCATTGAGGGACATGATTACGGTGGATAAATTAGGCAGATAGCAAAGGAGGAGACGGACTGGATGACAACAAACAGGTCTCGGATCGATGATCTTGCGAAGACGCTTCAGGCGTGTCCTCTCGATCGATCGAGCCGATAGGGCCTATACTAACGCCTTCGAGGGCTCGGGGATCGATAACTGTCGCCTGTCGCTTAATTAATTCGCTGGCTAACGTAATTACTTAGATCTTGCAGAGCGGATGCAGATCGTGGTGGACCCACACGTGTAACCGATTCTCTGTGCACGGTCGGTGCATTTATAACCGAGCGAGGAACAGAATAATCTCGTTAATTTCTACGTCGCATACCATGTCGTAATAGTCGTTGAAAAGGATTATTAAATTTCCGGATTAAACAACGAATTATCGATTTCCCAAGCCGTTGTGCTCTGAAAAGTTGTGAACGATTAAACTTCGGCCCAATTTGAAATTCCATTATAACTGCGATTAGTTATAAACAAGCAATGAAATTACAAAGAGTGGCATAAGCTCTACGTGCTCTCAGTTTCAGATTCAACTGTATGGTTTTAAGTGAAAATAGATCGCTAACCGTGGATTACCTGTTGAACAAAATCATAAATGCTCCCCTCCTTTGAATTTCAAATATTTCGACGTTTCGCAGGTTGGAAACCCGTGCCATTATATGCTTGAATAGAAATCATGACCTAGCTGAATAATATAGCGGGTGGGGACTATTACCTGGCAACCTTGAACGCTCTATTCCCTCAGCACGAATTATGTCAGGAAATGGCTTTCCTCCAGCCCTACCCCACGCAATAAAAACAAGCATCTCAAAAGTAACGAGATACACGTTGTTCCGCGGGACTCGCGAAAAGAACTTTAAACCATAAAAGATTTAACCTTTTTCCAAAGCGAACCGTTATGGTCGCATGGGACGACTAGCAATTTTCACAAAAGAAAAGGAAAAAGCATCTAGTATGCACGTTGCGGGCACTGCAACTGCTTCGAAGGCTCATCTATATTGCTTATCCACTTTTACGTCCGAAAAACCTGCGACAATCCCTAAAACTAATTGTAGATGCCATAAACGTGGATCCCTTTAAATCCTGGGTCTGGTCCCAACCTTCACCGGCTGGGCCACATTTGGCATAGCGGGTCCGGCGGAAAACTCTGCTTCAAGGCCAATTGCAAACTTCACGCCTACTTGAATTCTCCTCCTTCACACGAACCGCGCCAAGGGCGCACGAAGGAGGACAGAGGGCTAATAACGGTGTTAACGATAATGTTCGAGATCGAGATTTACGCCCTCGGTGAATCACCTACGGTCTCATCATGATTCGTTAAAAACGCACATGGAAAATTGTTCGCTCAAGGCTCGTCGCGCGATAAAAGAAAATTTATATGTACAAGCCTGTCAAACGTGTTACGCACGTTGCCATATTTTGAACATTGACAACGACGTTAGTTTAATAGTCCCTCATTTAAATCAGGGTTGCGTGGATACTTTGTAACAACGATTTATGCTTAAACGGAGAGAATTACCGTTTGCGTGTATGTTAATTGGTTTGAAACAGTAAATAACTGAATATATAAATGCGACGTTTACGCAGTACGAAATTACGTTTCATAAAACATTTTCAATTTTGCCGACAGGCTCGACAAACAGGGAAAGAGGAAACAAGCATAAAAAAAGAGACGAAAAAGGAACAGGTGAATTTGTCCGAAGGTTGACAGGACTTTTGTCGGGAGCAAGTATGCCGGAATTAAAAATATCCGGTATAAATTAACGAACCGGCGACCCGATTTAAAGTACGGATTCGAAATTAACTCCCACGCCGTTGAATGCAATCGCGGCGCAATTTGCCGAGTCTCGCTCTTTTCAATTCCGTTTCATCTGGCTCCGTGAAAAATGTTCACCTATTATTCCCTGCGCGCGTTGGACAAACGGTACGCCTATTGGTCTAATTGTTTCCAACATCAATTACAGTTTCACCCTTCCACCGGGTAGCAAATGGGATTGGAGTATCGATTATTATCGCGAGATCAAACGATTGCTGACGAGATAAAAGATTACCAAAAAATGTTTTATCGGAATATTCATGAATTAAAGGAATTAACGAACATCTTACAAATTTGTGAATAGGCGACGTTGATTACACGGTATCAATTAAAAACAAGCTTACCTCTGAAGAACCGAAAGAATACACGTCGCAATCCAGCATTTGAACAGTATATCACAGAATACACTCTATGAAGATAATTTCACTGAAACTTGTTATTACTTTGCAAACTGTACGGCAGAACGCGAACTGACAGAAGGCAGTTTTCTGCGACGGGCAGAGTAATACTGAGCGGCCACTTGTGTTGTTTCGGTAACTGAGCGTAAACGTGACTCATAGGGTAGCAGGTAGGAAAATTCGACGGAGGGCCAATAGGAAAATAACAGATACGATTGACACGGAAAATGAACAGCGGAACAACATGTTTGTCACTGAAGTATCGTGCTTTTCTGACTCATACAAAAATGTATAAACATTTGTATGTTCAGAATAAACGATATAATTTACGTTATTATATCAGCTGCGTGTTGTTTTAACCCAAGGGTGCGGGAAACAAATGGAAATCGCACGGTGCATTGGATTTCCAATGTATTTATTTAATCGTGATATTAAATCTGTTATCAATTACATTACATTAAACTCGTTGAAATTTGAAAGTCGCACCTCAACAGGTCGAAGCGGATCAACAACAATTAAACTGTATTTATTAATCATGAATCATGCACACGCCTCGATAGGCGGAATACCATTAGTACTTCCTGTGTTTTGGTTCGCTGTAGCAAATCCAGTAAAAACGAATAGACGTGTACAATGAGATCGGAACTGGATGATATTCATCGTATCAAACTGTTCATTGTGTTCGATGAATCAAACATAATGAGGAGTATTGTCAAGATTCACAAGATAATGAAGAACTTTGAAGATCTAATTGAAATTGTTCAAAATCCAATTATAAGAATTCTCACATTCTGCATGATTTGCATGAGAATAATCTTAATCCGTTAGGGAATTGGATTGGAAAAAATCTTTTCACAATCGGAGCCGTTTTAGGATTGAATATACTCCAAAAGAAAAGCCATTTGAAAATCTGTATTGGAAAACATGAAATCGAAGCGTTTAACGCGACGATTTCCGCGTGTTCCGGATCAGAGTTCGAGCCGGGTCACCGAATTACCGCTAACCAGCCTCTCGGTGCTTCTCCACCGGGCCGGACTGGTCGTGCGCGGGCGGATAGAGAGAACAAGAAAGAGAGAGAGAGAGAGAGAGAGAGACGCGATCGATATTTGCCGAGACACGTCGACCGCGAATAACGAGTTTATCGGCCGGAGACCCAGATTCCTGGTAAACCTGTCCGTGGGAAAATCCAGGTCGGCCGAGAAAGCGAATTCCGAATGCGAATCCGCTCGCAGGCTCGCGCCAAGGAAACGTGCTTCGCCCCGGAATTATTATTATCGAGACCTTCGAGACGCGACGAAACACGCCAATGCACACGTGTTCCTCGCTTTATATCTAACAGCGCGAGTTTACCGTATCGATCACGGCCGGGTTTACGATTGATCGAGCGATCCGATCGAGCGTTTATAACCAGACTGGTATGACTTAATTACCGTTCATCGTTGTGTAATCCTTTACACATCGATCGGTTTTCCCTTTTACCGGCGCACCGTGCCGTCGGTCGAGGTCTCCCGTGGGACGGATCCCGTCTGCGAGGCTGCCATTCCACGTAGAATGCAGAAACGGAGCCGGGGAATTTGTTGTCTCGCGTGGAATTCAGCGGAAAAGGAAATCTATGAAACATTTCAATTAAATTCTGATTCGTTATTTATTATTAAACTGACGTATTTTTATGACGTATCGATATTTAATAAACAGGCGCGTTGAATAAATTGGAGGAATCGAACGCCGAGTAAATAAAGGCAACTCGTGTATATATCTGGATGACACGTATAATATCGACGTGAAGCGAATGGGTTAATCGGCGACGTTGATACATCAGTTTAGAGCCGTGAAACTTTTGGCCAATTATCCCGAAACCGTGCAACACTCGAGAACAATTTGCGGAATGATTGGCTTACAACAAACAGACGCCACAAACAAGCTACGGAAGCGGTGCCGTTGGCAGCAATTGATTTCTGATTAATGGATTCCTATCGGGGACGACAGCGTTACGGATAAATTTGATAATCGCCGTTCAAGCGCCCATTAAACGTTTACCAGAGTTAGCCAAAACATTTTCCCGTGCCATAAATAGACGACTAAACGTGTTTTACGGGATCGATAATTAATTGTAAGACGTTACCAAACGATAAGATTGGAAAACCGTTTTATTTTATCACATTTAAAATTTCTGATTTATAAGAATGCAGAAATATATTTCAAACTTATTTAAAGCAACTAATTTGCCATACTGATAACAGTCTCATTAAAACTGCGCTTCCATGTAAAATGCATTAGTGCTGATATGTTGTTGTTCAAATTAAAAATAGTCAGAAATAGGGCAAATATAAGAGTCGAAGATTTCGTATGAAAGTTCGACTGAAAATAACTGAAGGATCCACAGGTTGGAAATAGTTGGAAGGAGGACGTAATCGGACCTAATCAACGTGCGTATCACGGTGTATATCTGGCGTGCGGAATACAGGATTACACGATAGATCTCAGCGATCCGATTGATTCATAATAGCCTGTTAAATATTAAATAGCATTTAGAATTCAACCTGTGCGCACCTCCTGTACGTGTGCGTTTACGTACACGTGAAAGATTGTGCAAACGGTCTCGTAACCTTCCACTAGGCGCAATTCATAAAGATAACGACTCGTTCAATTTGCATGCCTCAGAATCGCTTTGTAATTATGTAAAACAGCCGTTAATGTTTTCCGACCGTTCTTCCACTTCGGGGAACATCCTATTTGCAATTAGAATTACAACCAACTGTACAACTTTCGGAGTAAAACAATTTTTAATGAAGTTTTGGTAAGGATTCAAAGGACGGAAAATAATTAGGAAGGAATCAAAGTTCGCAGAGAGACAGTCGGATAGTTGAATGGAGGTCTGGTTCGACAAAGTCGAATGAAATTAATTAAAAGAATCCTTGGGCACAATAATCCGCCAAGTCGAGTCGTTAAGAGCGGACGTTATTACATCTGTCGTTTCGAACTTTCGCGGAGGTTTCAAAGGACGGGGAGGAG
>NW_017177240.1:655459-661768 GCF_001652005.2 Ceratina calcarata
GGGGGGAGGGGCGGGGGGAAGGTTAAACGCGGATTTAGCTGCTCGGCGCGGCGATGCAAATTAGAGGAACCGCGTTACACCCGAAAACACGGTTTTTGCGAAAAGGATATTACGAGGGCGGCCACGGATTCTGAAAGGACAAAAGAGGGACAGCGCCGAGGGTGGTTCTTCCGCTGCTATCGCGGGGCGTAAAAATAAACAAACGTGGGAAGAAACGAGAAAGCAGGTAATAGGCGACGCGCAAAAGCGAAGAAGAAACGGTCTCTGGTTAGCAGTTTCATTACGAGCCACAAGCGATATCGCGAGAGGAAGGAAAACGAAAAGCGTCGAGGTGAAACTTGAACAGAAACAAGAAATCTAAATATTTAAAGAAAGCGTCTGCGAGACGTCGAACTGTTGTACGTAAAATGTACACAGCATATTTAATAACGTATTTACATCACGCCGTAGTCAGTATTTAATACTGTATTTCAATTCGACGCGAAATATTTAGAACTATTCACAGGCATGAACCTTTTTACACAAAGCAGCTGTTTGGTATGTAAAGGCGAGGCGTCAAGAGGTTAAATCACGCTCGAGGGGATTCCGCGGGGACAGAACGCGCGACGGAAGCGAGAAGATTCATGGCGGGAGCAAGAAATATGAAAGGAGGGTGGGAGAGAAATAACGGGACAACGAGTCGGGGGGAGGCGGAGGCCGAGGGGATCGGAACTGCAACCGGTTAAAGACCGTTTCCACGGTGCACGCCCACGAATCTCGACTTCCGGACCGCGCGAGCTTGCAGTTTCCAAGTTCGTACGTTCCCTGGTAGCCCGGTAAACATCGTTAGCCGACGGTCGGCTTACCGATGTGTAATTAAGCCCGCGGGAACTAAATCTGTGAACTGTAATCGCGGCTCGATGGCAACTCCACCAATAATGAACTACCGTTTCGAGATCTTAATTCACGATCGGAAAAACTGTTTACATTCGACTGACAATGGAAAATTTATTTGTCGTTCAACAATTGAACGAAAACAATTGTTTCACTTCGCATTTACTTGTGTCGAAAGGGACAGATATTAATAAAATTGTTACTAATGAATGGCAATGTTCCTTAATTAATTGTTTGCCCATTAATTACGAGTGATTCTGGTAATTCTTAATTAATTGAATAACCGTCGACGGAGACTAGGAAGAAATGGAAGAGAAAAGAGGCCCGTTCAAGGAGGAGAATAAAGTTGAATCGAAACGGGCCTCTTAAAACTCCGGGAAGACGAAGTTGGAAATTCTTTTGCTCGATTACAGCCTAACCAGAAATAGAATCATAAAGATCTTGGCCGATGGAGAAGTGGACGGAACAAAAGGGGTGACGGGCCGGAGGGGTGGTATAAAGGGGAAGAAAACCGAGGCGGAAACCATGGAAATTCGTTATCCGGAATGACCCCGCTTATAAAGTTCGCCGAGAAGTTTGTGTCGTTCGATAACAGGCCAGACGGAAGATCGACAACGATGATGGAGTCGGAGGAGGGGGCGAAAGTTTGTTCAAGATCGAGGGTAGGAACTATGGAACCGAGAGAGATGCAGCCGGAACAGCGAAAAAATCGGATATCCGTATTCGGGCGCATATTGCGATCGAACTGAAACGTTCTCTCTGTTCAAAAATAAAGCAAGATAATAAAAAAGATGTTTATTCAAACCTTGTACATCGTTGAAAGAATATATATATAAGAATTTATGCAATACATAAAAGTCTATGAAACATCGAGAGAAATTTCACAATATTTTATATCGCGAAGAAGTCTGCAGTCTGTTTATCGAGATCAGTGATCAAAGAATGGAAAGGGTGCATTTTGAAAATGAGACAAATGTTTGCACGATGAATCTTCGAACGAGTCTTAAATCTATATGAATAGAAGGTTCAAGGGATCCGGGAAGAAATCTTTAATGAAGTTCGCATTAAGGATCGCTCGGGAAACTGGGTAAGCCACCTACCCGTCGGAGTCTTATTTTCCTTCGATGACAGGGATCGAGAGGAAGAAGAAAGAGACCGATAGGCGGCGGCGGCATTTCCAAACTTTATCATTCGACGCGGATTGCTCTCGCCCGGTCCAGCCCGGAACTTGAGAAATCTTTCAAGCCCTCTCTTTCTCTCTCTCTCTCTCTCTCTCTCTCTCTCTCTCTCTCTCTCTCTCTCTCTCTCTATCTCTCTCTCTCGTCGCGTTCCCGGTTTTTTAATGAATCGTCTCTCGCCGAATAATATTCGAACGGTTTGTTTCGAAGTCGACGACCCTCGCGACAATCCCTGACTCCTAATTGCATTGACTTCCCATCGAACTCACTCGACAGGAAACACGATGTTGACACACCATTTCAGACTACAGTTTCGCTCGTATCGTTTCATGATAAAGATAAAACTTGAGACCGTCACTCTATATATATGAATAGCAATTTTATACTCTTCCATTGTCTACAGAAATTATAGCTTCCCATGTCTGATCTAATCTGATAATATCTAAATACATAAATACCTCTGTCGCGAATGTAACGTCAGTATTAATTAGACAGAATTTGGAAATCGTTTGAAACGAACATTGATAAATTGGTTCTGACGTAATACGTCGGATAAAAGCCGTAGCTTCTGAAAATAAGCGTCAAGTTTGACGCTGTCACGCGAAACAGGTGGAGGAACGCGAATCGAGTCTGATAATTAATTCTCCCACGAGCACGGTAGCTAGTTTCGTTTACGCCGTGTACGAATATTGTTTCTACACGTAAAAGTGTTCGCGACCGGATGGAATTCGCGGGAGTATAGCCCGGGTAGTGAAAATTTCATTGTTTGGAGCTCGCGCGGCCGAGCTTCCGGCACCGACGTGGATACGTATTGAATTTCCTTTCCATTCCGCGGAAACTATGAAAAAAGCACCGCAACTCTCCGCGGTAGGAATGAACGAGGAAAATCAACACAGCGAGGAGTTGTACGCGCTAAATCGAGAACATTTAATAATAGCGAGTGCTTGCGGGTCTCCAGATTATTGCGGCTTCATATCGATCGGGGGGAGGATTAATACGAGTTGGATTGGATTTAATAAAATGCGTCGAGTACACTCGATCAAATATGTATGCACGAAATAAAATGGCAGCAAGAAGTACAGTATTGATTAAATCTAATTTAAAATGGAATTTGATTTATATCGATCCAATTACTTGATCCAGAGAAGTAATTCCGAGTAACACGACTGCTCTATAAAATCAAACGTAGGGCGTTAGAACCGTTCACAATGCGAAATGAAAATAGAAGTCAGCTTCGCATAGTGAGTCACGCGTTCGCACGAACTGCGTGGCAGATAGATTCGCACGAGCGTGTAGCCTACAGTCGGTCTCAGACTTAAAACCGGTTTTCGTTCGACGGTTTTCCTGTGTGCCTCGCACGCGGTCCAATCTGCTCGATTCAATTCTGTCGCGGAGAATGGAAGGAGAGAAGAAATGTACGAAGGTAAAAGAAGAAAAGGAAACGCGAGACGACGTGAGACGAGCTACTTCGGAATTGGCGCGAGACCGGCGCGAACACGTGCGTTCTATTTACCGGGATATTCGGCCGGACTCGCGCGTGTGCGCAGCGATTCCGCGCGCATCCGCACGGCAGGTCGATTAGCCTCTACTCGTTGCTAACGACCTACGAGCAACGCTTAATTCGATCATCAGGTTTTGCGCGGGTAAATTCATTACGCGGTTAATCGTCCTTTCTCGCTCGCTGTTCGATCGATGAAACGCTTCGCCAGGTGATCCCTCGGATCCTTTCGAAGCTCTAATGAGCCCCGTTGGGAAGGTTACGGGGAAACAGTTGTCCGTCGCTCGGAAGATTAATGCGGATGATTGGACTAAGCCGTGGGTGAAAGGAGCGAACAGATTGAAGAAGTTAATCCGTATCTGATATTATAAACTGCAATTTTATATTTTTAATTCTAAACTGTATTGAATTCTCTTTAACTTTTCGATTCTAAACTGTATTGAATTCTCGGTGAATCTTGTAAATCGAACTGATCGAAGCTGACCGAGTGAATTGCAGAGCTAAACTGAATCTGACACATCGAAGGCTTTTGGAATTTATGATACCGTTAATTGGTATGAAGGTATCGGACGTTTCAACAGGTTCATATCAATAATAAGAAACAACATTGGCACGTTGAGAGTCAATAAAACGAGATGAACAAGTATGAAATTTCATCTATACGTTCTAATTCGTATCAGAAATATATACATATACATATGTACGTATATGTACGCTTAAAATTTGAATTCAGTACATGGTTAAATTAATGAGATTTGCAATAATGAAGTCTGTATGAATGGATTTGGGAATGTACATACGTTGCTGTGATTTAACTGTCTTTTTCAGAACGGTTTATCTTTTGGGGGCAGCTACCCCCGGACGGCGCTTAATTTGCGGAAAGGGGCCGTTATCGTTAGGATCGACGAGCAGTAGTGACGGGCTCTCGCCCTTCCATTATAGGGTTAACCGTAATAAATGTCCGGGATATACGCGCGTTATTCGCATTTCTGGGCCGCATAGTTCAAAATTAACCGTGACTCGTATCTCTCCTTTATCAGTAGTATCCGAAACGTCATTTGCTGATGATACACGCCGTATTGAACGTCCCGACTAAATTTACGAAACCGATCGATGAAGCAAGACGTTTCGTGCATTATAATAACTTCATGGGTGGAAAAAAATAAAGGCATTCCAACAATTTCCTCATAAAATTTCGCGAATCCTCTCAGTGGTCGTTAAATTAAACACTGGTTAATCACGACACCGTGTTTGTTACGCGAAAATTACGTGCGCGACCGTCGCGAATAATTTTATACGGGGCGATACTTGTCGCGGGGAAAAAAAAACACATCGGTGCATATTTTATGAGACTTCCGTGCGCAAATATTTTTCATTTCCCCGGCCGTAACGTTTTATTGTCACTGTGGTTGATAAATTGAAATATGAAATTTTTTTAAAAATCTGAATTGCAGATTTCATAGTGAGCAAATAATTGAAGCGTCGAGTGAATAAAAATGTTATGAGATATTTTTTCAGTGCCGCGTTTCCGAATTGCAAAGTTCCAATCTGTTTTGCGAACGCGGTTTCTCTCTATCAATGTAGACAAAGCATATATAAGTGATTTCATTGAATCTCATGGAATCAGTTATGTTTTTCAATTACCACTTTCAATGCACGACCAGAAGAATAAAATCAAAATTCTGATAAATTTTAATCGTTTAACGTAAATACTCCAATTTGCGAGTGATAGATTTTTCCCGATTGGTATTTAAAAAAGCAATCTACCTAGTTTCCGGTCAATTTTACAAAGTAATACGATCCAATGTTTCCGAAAATTGGGCAGCCCGTTCGTGTATAACGCTATTATCTTGCTTGTAACCGTGTCACTCGTTCCCGCGGCTCGTCGATCACGCGGCTATCGATGAAATGCGCGAATTCGCCAAGTAGAAACGTTGCGCGCGGGCTCGAGAGTCATTGCGAATTTTCGGACGGCTCATTTTCGAGTCGAGATCACTGCGAGAGACGGGATATTTGTCATTAATCTCTGGCCGTGACGTAAAACGAATTAATTCTGGCCGTAGCGAGTTATCGAGCGAGTCCGATGGATCATGCATATTGCAATTTTAGTAGAACATTACCTGAAAACCTCTTTTTTCATCTTGTCGACAGACTACTGTTAAAGGGAAAGAATTATGTAGAATTTCTCTGTGGTCTTAATTTAATTAACAAATTCGAGACTTTGAATTTACTATCTCTCCGAAGTAGCACTGAAACATGGTGAAGTATTTCGATTAAAAAAGTCTATCATAGAAAAGTAGTACAGCAGGCGGGACGATTTTTATTAAAGCAAAAATTCATTAAAACTTCGGATTTACTTGCTACCATCGAACGCTTAAGGCACTCTACAAGTTCACAAAGTAAAACTGTCCGGAACTCGGTGCAGTACGATAATCATTTCTACAGCCGACTAGAAGTACTTTTCAGTTGACGTTGGAACTGATGGCAGACAAGTTTCCCTGAACACTTTCAATTATTGTGCTTGGGACACCTTATCAAAAATTAACGACTCTAACTTCGGTTTTCGTAACAAGTCGAAATGTTGTTTCTAAGTGAAATATAGAAACGAGTTTCACATGCAATATCCATTTTTATTCTGAACGACTAACTAAGAGTCTTAAGGATGTATAGGCTATATACTTAAACAGTATTAGCATGTTGAACTTGTTATTACAGATTCCTATTACTATTAAAAAGCTACCTGCAAAATTTTTAATCAAT
>NW_017177240.1:663107-677756 GCF_001652005.2 Ceratina calcarata
TTTATTATTAGCATTGTTCTTCCGACGTCTAATTTCTTTTTAATTATAGGAAATGCGTTTTTCTAAAGTACATAAACTTCTAGGATTGACTGTATAGTCAATACATCCTTAAGTATGCGCGTAAATTAGTGACTGCGACAGGTGACAAAACAAGTTGCACAAGTTCTATTTGACTCATCAATTTTCTAATGTCGTGCAATGATCACGTGAACGAATTTTTCAAGTTCGTCTTGTGTCCGTCTTCAAATAAGGCCGGCGTCGCGATTTCCCGCTGTCCGCGGAATTCCGATTACAAATCTGCGTCCGTCGGTGATATTTGTGCCCGGGTATAATAAATTTTATAGATTGCCGCGGCCGGTTAACGAGCCGGCGTATGCACGCGATGCTATAATGGATATTCGCTGCTAATCCAGCGACGGAATCGATGAGCGAGCGATAGCAGTGCGATTCGAATCGGGCAGCTCAGCGCACGCGGCAGCGACCGAACGGCAGCTGGCCTGTGTCGCGGTTAGAAGCGGCCCTGTCACGGTTATCGATGATGCATTCGCCACGGTAAATACGGGTTACGTGTCGTTGACACGCGGTAATTATTTATGCCGTCGAATCCGTAAACGGTTTCCGCGACTTCATAATTTTCAACGATTTACACGACTCTCTCGTAAACACCGGATGACCGCGACATTTCATTTACTTCATTACGTTGCATCTGCCTCTGTACATTTTCATCTTTTTATCGAAGAAACGACAGCTAACTAGATTTCGAGTTGCTTCATTACAATAAAACATGCAATGTACAGTTTTAAGTAAATTACAGCAAGTTCGAAGTCGTCCTTAATTATCTTTAATTATTGAAAAGACAAAATTAGATTTGGAGGAATTGCTTGATTATAATAAACAAGTTTAAAATCTGTTTAATCATGTTAAGAAACAGCTTGAATATATTAATTCTTCTTCTTAAGGATTTAAAGAAAGGTGGTACGAAATACAAGAAAGTGTTGCAGTTACTATAAACACCAATTTGGATCGTATACGAGCGTGGCTAAGTTGTATCATTATTTCGTCGAAAACGGTCGCTTTCTCTATAAATCGTTGGCCGCACGCCTCATTACTGTGCAGCAGCTTCCGGTAAAAACGATGCAGCTGACGCTGCTACCTGCTTGCCACCGGAAAAAGAAAAAAGGGTAAAGTTCGCGAAACTAGCTCGCGTGATCAACAATTTTGATGAACGTCAAAATTCTTTATTAATTATAGAACTGAGCTAAAAGTATTTCTGATCTTCAGGATAAGACGTAAAGATTTATAATAAATTGAGTCGCTGCATGTTTGGTTATATAAATGTTCTTTACGAGATTATTCTAAAGGCTGGATCTTCTCAGAAGCATCACACCTTTGTGAATAGATAAACAAACTGGCAGCGTCGAGTCTTCCTCGATAGAGTTCGATGAAGCTGTCTTTTGAAGAGAGTGGATTCAAATGGAAAGTACAAACTGTTGAAAGTTGTCGTAACTTTCTTTGTACGAGACATTCCGCATCAAGAGGAATCATGAGTATTGACAATAACTAGCGACGAATGTTTGAGTGTAATCTAAAGACACGGTTAAATCGTGAGCTCTTAACTAAACAGTCCCGACGAGGATGCCTCTCGATTGGTTTCGCTTCCGATACAAAAAGAGAAACCGAACAAAAATTTGATTCCAATGACTCGAGGATCGTTTCGCAAGTGGTTATCAACGCCGACGGTCGAGAAAGTCCCTCTGGAACGAGTACGAGGCGTTGCGAAATCAAGCTGGAAGGCGATTGAATATTCATGCAACGAACGGAATCTCTCTCTCGTCCTCTATCCGTTTCTCTCCACGCCGCGCCGCGACTCGAATCCTGACGTTGGCACCTGATACTGCCTATGTTCGCGCGAACTGCTGAAACGCGTTATCGAACATCTCGACGGAGACGCGTACCGACGTTCGAGAGCGCCGATTATCCGTATCGCACGCTTCAAGCTTCCCCTAACGCCCTAGCGCTTTGTGTACACTGTGCACAATGTGCGCTCGATGAGGACGGAAGGGAGATTCGATTTTGGTTTTGTAGATTGAAAGCGAGCATGAATAGAGGATCCGATGAAGAGATGGTAAACAACGATTACTTCGAACTAGGTAATCGATCGATCAATGCATTAAATGAATGTCCAGTGCAGTATAATTGTGACCTGTTGATATTCACCTTTGACAATCATCGTTGATAAAATCAGCACGCTAGGCGAGCGGGAAACTCGTGAAAAATTCTTCAAGATATTCTTCATACCGGGCGCGCATGTTTACTTTAAAAACGGTAGAATCTTCCAGCCCCGCGCCGACTTATTGCCGGAGTTTCCGAGCAATTTCGCACACGTTGCATACACGGGGTTGCAACTACGACGCGTTGGTAGTGAAACGGGCGAGAAAGTAAAGGCAGGAGGAGGCCGTGCAACGAAACTTGGCGACCTTTCAAGCCGGAATTCCGGGTCTCCGTTCCCGGGAAGGGCTTAAACGACGGAACGAGCTCGTATCCAGAAAAGGCGACGAATCTCCCTGGTGGGTGGATTCTTCCGAATTCGTGACACGAAAACTTCGCTTTCTCTTTCTCGCGAGTGGATTCTTGCGAAGATACGAACCGTCTCGAGTTTAACGGTCGGATTTAAGACGTAGCTACCGGGAAATACCTTAATGGAATGTCTCACTGGGGAGAAGCTATCCGCTGCCGGATTTCGTTTGCGAACGCTAGAGGAAGAAACTGAGAAAACGATTGTAATTGCTAGTAAATGAACGTCCGATCGATCATTGCTTAATTAGAAATTTTTTAATTTTCCAATTCACGGCTCAATCATTAAACTATTCTCTTATACAAATTTGTATGTACTAAATCCGAAGGCAAGAACTCAAACATGGAAACAAATTGCTGAGCTGCCCATTAGCGAGCAATTTCGATGGAATATGATGTTTCATAAATTTTTGTCCCCGCGAGAAAGCCGGCCGCGATAATTATACCGTTTGCCGGTCTTCATTAAGCCGGAGCGTGTACTGTGATTGCTTCGACACTCCGCATTTCCCTACGTCGTGCGACTAATACATTCGTCGAGCACAGTTTGTTTCGACCTCGGGAAAGTGCAAGTGTGTCGTGCGTGCAACTCGAGGAAAAACGAGGACGGAGAAGCACGTTTTTGAAGAGCGTTCGTGACTAGTCGAACGTTTAGGGTCACCCATCAAACGGGAGTAACAGTCATCCGCCAGTTAAACGAGGGAAAGGGGGGGGGGCGGGAGCCAGGGTCGATTCGGGACTCGAGCGCAGTTTTTACGAGCCCGTTACGCTTGTGAGACGATAGAAGCGGTATCGTCGACGAAAGGAGCGGCGAGACGTACGAATGAATTCAGAAGTGGCGGGGTGTAAAGTTTTATACGTGTGCTTTCTGACACATTTGGTCATGCTTCCAGGTTGCGATGTCGGTAAACCATGAGAGAACGAGAACGATCTATAAAAAGTACCCTCGACTTGATCTTCTTTTTCAGTATAGTGTTCATAGATGTAAATGGGGATATTTTATGGACTGATAAACTCTGCTTTCTCCTCGCGATATGAAAATGTTGTAGGACGCTTCTTCATTCATGTTATGTTATTACGACTACCTACATACACGTTTCCTCGTGTATTTTTTACTGAATGTAAATGGAATTATGTAAATTATTAACGTAGAATATAAAAAAAAATAGGAAAACGGCTCTATCATCCTTATTATGTTTATCGTTAAATATATTTCCATGATTCGCAACGGCTCATTCAAACGTTCTACGATTCGCAAACCCTGCGCTGTAAAAAATACACTGCACGCAGCTCTTTTTCTCTCAGCGTTGTCTTATAAACGAGGCATTCCCGTAATCCCAGTTTTCCTGTATTATTTAATTTTTCCCTCGACCCGTCCGTCCTTCTTCTTCTAGTTCACACATTTTTACTCCACCCTCTCGGTTACCGCATATTTACGATTCAAATGATCCTTTATACTCTTACGTTCCGTGCCTCGGTTCCCGGTTGGGAAATAAAGACTTTATTCTGTTCCGCTCCATTTTATTCCAGCCGCAAACTGACTATACCATAAGATTCCGCTGACAAAAGGAATGTAACTGACTCTTACGAAGATCATCTGTAAATATCATTTCCATAATTCCGAAATTGCTCTTGCTTTCAGATTTTGTTTTTCTAAGAGAAATTCATAATGAAATTATACGATGAGATTTACATCTAATCACCGAGCGATTAGTTTGAACGCGAATCCTAAACAGAGTCGGTAAATATTAGGAACGACCGGAATTGAAGATTCATGAGTGCTGGTAGGTAGCGGGCGGCGATATGAATTACCTAGTTGGCGAGAGACGGTATACCTACAGTGGAAGTTTAATCGTGACGCGTGTCCTTGATATCGGGGGCCGAGGGAAACGCAGGCGCAATTCAACGTTCCACGTGCCTCCGCTCTTGAAATTACACACGTACACATATACGTTCACCGAGAGCGTGGCTCGTTCCGTTTTCCTCCAGGGGCTACAAATCGTTCGAGAGGATCTAGATCCTTGCCCCACTTTTCTTCCTCATCACTGGCCCCGCTTGGTCTGCCCACGCGTTTCAATTACCGCAATTCTCATCGCAAAAAATGTTTGAATATAAAATCTGATTCAAATTTAATCTCCAATCCGAAATTCTTTTTCTAATTTATTAATCCCTGAGATCGAACTTAGTACACTCCGAACGTTTTATATCGTAACACAATTATTTTATAAATATCAGAGTCCGCGTAGATATTTATGACACCTTTCTCACGTGAAAGATAACAGTAATTCGCAATTGTGAAAAGCGTGACGCGAAATAAATTGGGCATTGGTCGCGGAAATGAAAAAGAGTTTGTCAAAGAGAAACCGGCGCGTAAAATGATGTATGAAACGGGCGACGCGTAAAAGACAAACATAAAGGGGCGCAAAAGAGTAGTGGATCGTACCTGGTGTGGCTGCAGGGTGTCAGGGATGGGCTGTGGTGCTATTAGCCAGCCGTGCTTACGGGGCGCATAAGCGCAACCTCCACCTCCGAGCTACTCCGGCTTTGTCTCTGCATCCTGAAAAAAAATTGCGAGAAATAAGCGAAATGAGTTTTACCCCGTCGAGCGCGGCAAAGTTCTCTACGCATCGCGGAATTCATATCGACTGTAATATCCTGTCTCGGGCGTAAAAAAATAATTTGTAATTATCTTCACATTTCGCGCATGACTAATCAAATGGATCATTAGTAGCGACAGTTTTTACGAGTTCACCGAACCATTGTAGGATGCGAGCGATCTAACGATTGACAAACGATTCGACAGGCATTGTGAACACCGCCTTGATAGCGTAACGATAGCGAGAGTTGTTTACGATGTCAAGACAACCATAGAGTAAATTGTTTTAAACAAGGCGATAGCGGAGTTAGTTTTTCGCAGGACGGCGTTACGACGACAGCGGCTCAAGCTGCTTCTTTATATAGTTCTTTATATTGTTCAAAATATAATTCGTTCGTAACTAAAAAGTTTCCTCTCTAAAATCCAGCCATAAGTTGGGACTAAAGATAAGTTCCACACCATTTATGATTTAATACAAATATCTCAATGTACATTTCATCTCTTATTGCGATTTTGTATACAAGAATGGGCAAACGCGTTTGAATTGATGTTTAATAAACCTCAGGAACGAGCATAACTTAATACTGAATAAACATGCAAACCCATCTCTGCGAAGGTGTGCTTGAAAATTTACATCTGTTATTAGGACTCCAACTTTTTGTGGAATCCCAGTGCCTCGAACGATCAGGTAGTCGAAAAATGGATCGTTTGTCAAATGTGGTAAACGTCAATGCCAGAGGCACGAAGTTTATTAATATTCTTTGCCGATCCCGCGATTCCCTATCGCGCGCAGGTACACTCGAGGCCTCCCGTCGGTTTTCAAATTCACCCGTCCCGAACCCTTTTGTGTTACAACGCTGCTTTTAGATACACACCATAGAGGTTTGATATTGAAAAAAAGAATGAACGCCGCGGTTCGCTGAGGATTGATGGACGAGGGAAAGAGAGAAAGAGCAGCGTTGGCCGCGGGGCTCGCCGCGCATCGCGTATTCGAGCAGCGTGTACGATTGAACGTCGATATGTGCTTTTACTCCCGGCTCGGCTTTGGTCACGTGCAGGAAGCACGATCGACGCAGAAAAACGGGCACCGATACGTATGTACTGCAGCTACCACCGTTAGCTTCAAGGAAACCGTTATGGCGCGAGGGGTAGGGTACGATTCAATTTTTAGAGATTGTCCGATTAATCTTATCCGTGTTACCTGAAATTCAAACAGGACTGCCCGAACTCCCACTCGAATCTGAATCTGTCGAAACAAATACCTTGTACTCCGCAACGGGAACAAAAATATCTGTTTCATAAATTATAATTACAGAATAATGAATGCGCAGCGTCCACTGGTTACTTCTCGCGTTTAATCGGCGGGTCCGTCATAAAATAATTCACTGCGAAAACGTGGCAGAGCTTTTTAAACGCAGTGCGCTCGGACCGGTGTTAATTGTTTTACAAATAAATTCATAATTCCCCGCAGCGAGAGATCAAAGGGCAACTCTGGATCAGTTAATACCGAGGCAAATTATGTATACACCGGACGGTCAAATATTTTCATTAGCCAGTCGCATTTTCACAAACCCCAGGTGTAACTGCGTTTCTGGTTAATTGCCGGTTACAATTATTAATTCTTTCGCGGAAGGATTTAACGTCCGACGCACGCGCGAGGAACATTGAGGGCGGCGAGGGTAACGGCGAGTTTGTTGGTCGTTTCAGGGAAAAGTTTATATTGGATTTCATATTTAATGCAACGCGCGCTGCCGCGGCAAGCTTGCTGCTTTCCCGGATAAATTATTTATGTCAGCACGCTTTGTCTCTGTCTGGCGAACGGAGGGGTTGGCCCGAAGCGAATCGGGCAGGGAATGGGCTGGAAAGAATGGGGGATGATCGTCGAAAGGTTGCGATAAGCCCTGGATACGAACGACGACCATCAATCCTTGTGGAATAGTTATATGAAATCTTGGTGACTCGATGGCTCATCGGCATCCATAATATTGATACGAAGTCGAAATTGCTTTTTCCATCATTTAAATATTGTATACGTTTAACGATTAAAGCAAATAATTACGTATCGGAAGAGATAATTAATCTCAAATTAATATGTCAAGCGAGTATGCATATTATATGTATGCACATTCACCATCAGTTTATTAATTCGAATTATTTATAACAGGAATGTTGATTAACATGATTAAATAATTCCGACTGGCTAGGTCAGGTTCAGAAAGTGGCAAGATTTTATTCTGATATCGATGCTTTCGCACGGATGTTTAGTAATAATTGAACAGTTCCTGCTGTGTATGAAAGCATCTCGTTCATAAAATACCTCGAGAGCGGCGATAACGCGTCGGCCGATCTAACGACGGGCGCCTGACGTAATAAGCAGCCGGGAGCCATGACGCAGATGCTCGTCGACGATGAATATACGAGCCACGATGACGTAAAGTGTTCCGGGAGTTGGGAACTTTCCGAGATGTTAACTTGCCGCGCGCATCGGGTCTCCTTCTCTCTCTCCTTCTCTTTGGATACTTCCAGCGTACCCCAGCCCGAAATGAGCAACTTTAAAGCGGTGCGCGGGAATAGAAATTCATGGCGAATGGAAGTCGTAAAAATCGTGGACCGTTAACGAATGCTTTAATCGCTCACTGAAAGGGACGCATAAATTATACCGCGTAAGGGTCAGACGTTCTCGTTACATTTTGTACGAACTTGTCGTTCCGCGATTCGACGGCGTTCGCAATTTTTAAAAAAAGAAAATAGGCATGAGAGATCCGTTGAATAACTTCCAAAGAGATCTTGCCCAACGTTCCCCGTACCTCACTCCCACTATTTGCATAAACGTGGGAACCGAACACCGGTTATTAGTGCTGAGCTACGTTACTCATCTTGTGCTTTTGCTTTCTTCGACAGTGGGAACGAATCTCACGCTAATGCCGAATCAATCACATGGTAATTAATTATAATTCATTGATGATCACGCTCCCGACTGGTTATTATATCTAGGCGCTATGTATGGATTTATGTACGCGCAGCGGATCAAATTTTCGGGTAAATCAGCAAGGGGAAGCGTGTTCGCTCGCAAGCAAAGCGTGACGAGGCGCGCGGGCTTATGACGTGGTCGACCGACCGTGGTGATGTTTAGTGCCAAATGACAGAGAGAGGATTGTTGCTCGCTCCGGAAACGAACGGATACCGCGGCCACGTTCGGGGCGCCTAACAATTTGTAGTTCGAGTATGTATACGCCGCGCTGGTGCGAAGATATTGATGGTCGTTCGCGATGAATCCGGACACCGCGTTGTTTGAATTGTTGAGCGAGCTCGACATTTGTTTTGCAAATGAAACGACGCTTGCTGACCGGGGAGCTTTTCACGCGTTCATTTTTCGTTATTGGTTAAAACGATTCAATTTTACAAAAAACTACACGGTTTTAATTCATCGTGAATACCGAAATAGACTGCTACTAGGAAATTAAAAATTCTATTACTAAAATACCCGTGCGACGTCTTCTAATTAGAAATATTTAACACTGAAACATGAAATGGTACAAAGACACGTTATTGTCATCATAAAACTCATAAGTTTTATGCATTTTGTTAACAGCGCATAAATAAACGATTGCGACAACTTTCTCTTTGTATCCGAGCCGACTGATTATAGTCAAGAGCAACGAGGAGTGTAATCCTCATTGTCTCTACGCGTGGAATTACACGAGTGGCCGCGAACACCGTGCAGATGAAGTGCAGGCTCGCGGTCGAGGAGAGAAAAAAAGCGAAAGTTCTCTCAAACGAGCGCGCATCGCTTTAGCAACGCAAATAAACCCAAGGGAGAAGCACAATAATAACGGTAGATAATGTTGCCCGGGCGAGTAATTGGGTTTGCATTACTAGAAGGAAAGTTCTTACAACAGAAGCGTTCCGCTAATGGAAATATTCAAGTTATCATCGTATTCAGAACTGAAACGTATTCCTCGTCTCTGTTTCCTTTACGTTTTTGTCACAGGAGTAAATACTGTTAAAGATATTAAAAACGTGCCCAAGGAGAGATTGCCGCCGAGTACTTGCGACACTGCCGCGAGGCCTTGTCCAAGTTCTAGTTGTTAGCTTTTTTGTAACCTTATTGCAACTTGTAACGTATCTTGAAAAATCGTTTGATAGCGATTGGTAGGACGCTAGTACGAGTTTGGAATAGTTCATGGTGTTTCACAAACGTCGAACATCACTGCGATTAGAAATCGTGCATTCTTTATAGTACGGTCCAATTGAAATTCAGTCGGCGTGATCGGATCTTCTGAAACAACGTTTCACGTTGATTCGCTACGAGTCTATCAATGTCGAGGGACAACTAGACTCTGCCGATTGTGTCCGGAAAGTGGTGCATGCACCGATAAACGCCCGATCATCGGAATCGCGTTTTTCAGCTCGCGGTTGCGGTCAAACGAGAATGCAACAGCGAGGGAACAAAGAAGTGTGCTGGAAAAAAAGGGGAACAATGCAAGCGGCTGCTCTTCCGATCGAATACAATTTGTTCAAACCTTACCGGTACAAAAGAACGATTCTTAAAAAAAAAAAGTTGAATCGGACGAGAAAAATGCGATTATCATCGAATTTCAGAAATCCTCCGACCGTTTGACGCGTGTCATTCTTGAAAAAATTGTCTCCAGTACCTCGTGGAGTATCGTTTGACTCGTTTAAATGACGCAACAATTGCGTCAACGGACGCATTAACGATTCTTTGAAACTCTGATATTAAAGGGAAGAGGGTAAGAAGTGCAAGAGAAAGGGAATATCGTCGATGTTCGAAAGAAGAACGGGGAAATAGGTCAGGGGGCAGAGGTCAGGCGCAGAAAAGGAAACGGTCATGGCTGCCTGCCCTCTCCTTTCCTCCTCACGTTTCTCTTTCCCATACACGAGATCGATCACCGGCAACAACTGTCTTTCTTTCACCGCTCGATTTGTCATTTGACTCCCAAACCAGCCAACAGCTGAAATTATTGCCGTCGATCAAAAAACGTATTACAGGGTCGGGCTAATCAGTGGCCTGAATCAGCGAAAAAGAGATTCCATCAAAGATTTACGGAGAGAAATTTCTTTCAGCAAATTCCCGATTCATTTATAGAACTTTGTAACGCGAAGCAATGCGAAAGAGGGTCGTAGAACGCTGACCTCAATCAGATATGAAAAGGTAGAGCCAATCGTTTGAAGATTTATCACTATCCGACCGGAGAATAATATATTAACAAAACTTCGCCACGATATTGTAATTATTATACACGAGATAACGCGATATGACTTGCAACGAAACAAGCTATCAATCATAAGCTACAAACTTCTCTCTAATTGCGTACTAAACTCCATCCATTCAGTTTCCGAGCAAATGTATCCAAAGAAGTTTTCGTAAATAATCGTGCACCACTGAGTAAGTCTGTATACGTGAGATTTTCATGAATTATCGAGCTGACGTTACGCTGTTCGTCCTGCTAATTGCCCTGGTCCGCGGTTCCTCTGGTTCGACTGCCGGAAGGGGAAGCCAGATACGCGTTTCCAGTCGGCCACCCAACTCCTCATCCTCGGCTCTTTAACTCCACCAAGAGGTGGAATAACTCAACGATAACGAACCGGCACGGTATGCTTAAGTTCGACGATAGCGCGGCGCTAATTGGTCGAAACGCTAGAGGAAGATCGCGTTCAAGAACGAACGAAGCTCGGCGACGTCATCTCGCAATTTAAATTTATTTCGACGGTACAGCCCTCATAGCAGGTGGGTACATTACTTAGCTTACGAACGACGGCATCCACTAGCTCACCGGTGGAATCGTAAGCATGATCCGGCGACATTCCGGATTCCACGTCCGACCTCCGCGAGAAATTCAATTGGCGAACTTCGCCAGGAAGACGTTTAACGAAACCTGCGCGCCGGAGGTGCTTGCTAATGGACTGCCTCGGGATCCTCGTTTCTTGCCCGGTTTACCACTGCGTTTTTTCTCGCTCGTCCGATGGCCTCACTATCTCCCAAACCGATTTCGAACAGAGACAAGATTTTTCCTTTCATCACATTCGACTACCACGAAATGTATCCCATCTTCCAACGTCGTTTCTCAATTATTAAATCAGAATAAAGACGCAAGTCCATTGACAGACCGAGACGAAGCGATAATATTCTCGCAATACTCCTTAGTTCGACTGGGTAAAGAGCTATCTCGGCAGATCACGAACGCCATTATACAACGTAGGGAAACGGTTATGCAAATCCACCGAGTAAACGCCTTCGCTTTGTACAAGCGAGGAAATACAGCCGGGAAGGAGTTTTCAAGGCTGCCGAGAAGATTTATCGAGCGTCTCCTCGATCAACAGACAAGTTGTTGCGCCCCAGGCATCGCTGGACCTCCTCGCAGCGACAGAATCGTCGCCACTCTTCTCGCCACTGATCAATCATGCGAAACGTTTTCCTTTTATCAGTAACACCGTCCCAGAACTCGGTTATAAAATTGTATATACTGACGTTCTTTAATAAAATATCTTTTAGACTTCACAAAACGCGTTCGCGATCAATCATCATGATCAAAGATCATGAATTACGGTATTTAATTGGCAGCCAAGATTTTCATTTTTCAATCAAGATTTTTTCAGTAAATATCCAACAGCGATATTTCTAAATAGAAATATCAACAGCAATGGAATAGCCGTGTGTAACGCGGGATTCGCCATGGGGGTAAACGTCGCGCTAATCACGCGTAATGCGGAATTAACGGAACGGGACGAGAACCGAGCAACGAGGCCAGTCATTGTGGGGTTTACCGGGTGAAACGATGTTCGACGTTAATGTTGAATACGATTTTGCCCGGGCAATACATCAAAACGGTCCGCGCGTCGATGCGACCGCGCCGGAGCCAATCCATGCCAGAAATCACCGCCGCCCGATCGCTGCTCAACGATCTGGCCCAAAATTATACCGGAAATTATCATCGGAACAAGCCGGCCGCGTAGAAAGGACCCGCCGGTAAATCCCGCCGCTGTCCAGGTTAAAAATCATTTTATTAATGGTACGCTAAAGCGTTATTTATTGGACCGGCTCAATCTGCCCTACTCTGATCCTCTGCAATTGGTGGAAAATGCTGGGCGATGGCGTATCGACGCGATTTATTTGATTTTTAATCTTCCTCGAATGTTTTATGAGGTTCAAAATGCTGACATCATTATTACGTAAGAAACAAATCGTGCACTGTAATTGTATTTAATAACCGTACGTTATAAAAAGAATTTGGATGTAATATAGCGATATTTATTGCTGTTTGCTTCGTTCGTGCAATTTAAAACGGCGTAGAAAAGAATAAAGGAGAAATAATCCATTTAAAAATTGCATTGACGACCGATAAAGGTATTCGATTAACATTTCATTCGCTCCCTCTTGTCTCTGTTACACCAAACGTTTAATCGTTTATCGGAGTAAAATCTTGCGCAATCAGATTAATTAACGATTGGCCGCAAGAAAAGTCCAATGCTTTTCATGTTTCAAAGCCATGCTGCTTTCGACGTATTACCGCAACGACAATCGAATTATGATTTGCTCAAAAGCGAATTCACAAAGAACTGCGGGTTCCCCTCCTTTTTTTTCCTACGTAAAGCTTCCCGGGTCGCGCTTGCCGACGACGGCTTTACTCAGCATTTCCAACGTTTAATTAATGCTTGACGTATAACTTTTAGACATTGTCAATATATAAAGCATCGACGGGGAAAATCGAGGTTGCGCCGACTAAAATTTATATCTCAATTCATCGATCGCTCTCTGCGTTGTTGTGTAATATGTTGGTTCACTGCGTAATAATAATTAACAGCCCAGTTCCAATAGCATAAATAAATTACACGGGAGATACCAAATTGTATAAAATGGCTGGATCCTTTCATTCTTTCGACGTGTAGTAGATATGAAATTAATTAATTTGATGAAATGATGGGAACTTTGATTCGTTTGTTTCCTGATTCCCTTTATCGTGATAAGGGGCAAACAAATTCAGTTTGGAGAGGCTATTACGTATTACTTAACCACGTGGGTGTGCAGCTCGTGTGTGTGCGCGCTTTAGCGGCGAAGTCGAGTCGAGAATAGAGCGGTGGGTGCGAGGTCGAATGACGTCACGTGTTCGATGTTCCATCAAGTTCGTGGGCACGCGGCTCTCTATTCTTTACTCGTGGCTTGTGCAACGAACGTCCGACGCCGGTAAATACCGTCGCTGACGATGCACGTTCCTCGTGCTCCCTCCGAGACTGTTAATCGAACGAATTTATTCCCGTAAAATTGCCCGGGAACGCGTTCCCCCGTCAGGAAGCGTTCCCCAATCCATAATCGCATCCATAGTTATATACTCATTTTATATATTTATTTACTTAAAAAACAATGACAATTACAACGATAATTATAATAATGGTTAAAGATAATGGTTAACCAAATGTATGAGTAATTATAAGTTTTTAACTTCAATGCTTAATTTAAATATTAATATAATAATATGTATGTAATACTAATTAATGTAATTAATAATTTCATATTTATAAAACAGATGGGGTAAGACAACCTTCCATAAATTTTCGCACTGGTAGTTTCAGATAAATGGTATTTAGCTGTAATTGTCAGATACAAAAAAAGTCCTATAAAATTTCCTTCTATCGCCACTCGTATCTAAAAGAATTACTAAATCATTAACTAACGATTGAACTTGAAACTAACGGAAGTTTGTGTCGCATCAAATGTCCTACATAAAACGTCGATACGTCGTTCATGTTTCCTCTCTTGTGAACTGGCCATCTGAAAAATGTTTTCCCAATATTTTTCCCAAAGCTAATGCTGCATCGTATACAAAAACGTGACAGACACCGCGCGACGAAATCATGAGAACTCGTGTCAAACGTGTCCGTCGCACGCGTGCTGCCTGCAGTCGAAATCGATTTTACCTGATACCATTTCGAAAACGAAATGTGATACCATCGCTCACGCACGGATAGTTTTACTAAAGCTTTTATAATCGTCGTTATTTTATGATCCAGGAAGCACCTGTCGTCTTCGCAGAAGGTCCGACGCGAAGAATGCTTTGAATAAAGAAGGAACCAGTAAATTCAGACGGTAACCGGAATATGAGGGGAGGGAATTGTTAGTGTGCGGAACGGAAGTTGATTCAGCGGGGGGGATTGCAAGAATTTCGATAAATCGTTCCGCAACAACGACCTCGTAAAACAGTTTTACAGCAACGGGTAGCGTCGTCGCGAAATGGGCTGGCCCGAAATCTGAAAATAGATTCCGACAGGCTGCGATAAGATAGACGTCGACAGACGAAGAGGTTCCACAGTGTAGATACGAAAGAAGTCAAATACAATAAGCGTCGAAACCTCGATATTCCCGTTCCATGATGACGCGATGCTCGTTCAGGGAAATCTTAGTTTCCAACAAAATCAGTAAGACGCGGTATTTAATGCAAATAAAAAAACCGGAAATAATATACTAT
>NW_017177240.1:679842-712855 GCF_001652005.2 Ceratina calcarata
TTCTTATTTTAATAAAACTGAAGCTTAACACGGAATTTGGGTCATCTTTGCAACCAGGGAATTTCGCGTGAAATAAGGTATTCAAAGGATCTCGATGAACGAAGCTTAGCAAATATTTGTTTTGCAGACAAAACCTTTGAAAGACAGCATTTAGTTATTCCGTAGCCGCAGTGATAGTCGCACGGTAACAACATTTTCCATTATGTTACACGTAATTCTCTCAGATATTTAGGACAAGCACAACGTGTACACATTTACCAATACTAATTAAGAAACGAAATAGTGCCGGTATTGAGAATTTGTTTGGTGTGAAACATCGATTCATTTATCTCCATCGGAATCGATGGAAGAGGAGAAAGAATGATAGGAAGAGGATTTCTGTCTAGTATGCGCCAGCCGGAGGATAATCCACGACTGGATCCGCGAGTAAACGACCTCCCGTATAAAGAGCCGGGCTCTGAGCCACCCACGTTGACTCGTTGACTCTTGTTCCGCGTGGATTATGGTTTTTACCTTCGATCCCACGGACGACAATGCGTTCTTCGGTGAGCGGTGTTGCCGGCCTGGATATGCGCCACCCAGTCGTTCTTACGTCCCAGCGACAAGAACAAGAAGGATTACAATCGGTACGTATGTGTATCAAAAGAAATCCTTTGCAAATCCTCGTACTCTATTTCCCATATCGCTTCCTACTTCTTGTTTGTACTTCAAAGATATGTGGAACGAATCGATAGCCGTATAAAGTAACCGAGTCTTCTTTGATTTCCATAGAAAATGTTTTATACCGACGAATTTTGTATGATCGAGTTCAGCGAATTATACTTGAGCAAAATTTTATTCGTTCTGCAAAGGATTTTCAATTTAATCAGAGTACGAAGTCTGGAAACTGCAGAAGAAGCGATTTGCACGCCGAGTATCGATCCAGCGTGTCGATGTTCTGCGCGTTAAGCGCTTAATAACTGATACCGATCCCTTTTTCGATGGGGCAAGAAGACACGATTAACGATCGGCCGGATAACGTCGGAGCCGGTGGATTAAAGGTTAAAAGGGACGGCGAATCGATGCGAGGCCGCGATCCTCGCGGGAACGGATCGGACGCGGGGCTCACCGATCGTGGAAAAATCGGATTCGTGACGGCGGCGGGGCGCGGCGAACCGAGCATCCGCGATCATCGATAAACTGGATCGCGTTTAACGCGATCACGGAGAGAAGCCGAGAAGCCAAAGCGAGGTGGGATTACGTCAAAGTGTCTCTAAACAACGACGTGCAATTTTGTCCGGTTTTGGATCCACCTCTGAGCCAGGCTCGAACGAAAACAGCCCGCGGGTGTGTGATTAATGCATCGGTTTTTGCCTGCTCGCTGGCTGGCCAGTGATTAGCCTTGACTAATGTTGCGAGCATTAAAAGCCGCAGAGAAAGAACCGTCGACCAAGTTCTATTTTCAAGACCTCCTCCTGCTCGAAACCGAGTTCGAAAAGTTTCTTCGTAACTCTCTCTCCGAGCGGGACATTTTTCAACTGGAAAGCCATCCAACTTTTTCAGATATCGAACTGTTGATAGAACCATGGCTAGGAGTCAGTCGACCGAATGAAACTTTTACCTTATACTTTGTCATTTCAAATAAAGTTCATATAAAAATATACAAACATTCAATTCATTTCCATGCTCGTATATTTCAATTTTCAGTGTGATTGAACATTTTTATAAAGTGAAACATCTCCTACGTTCTTATATTATTTTTGAAAGATCAGATACATCGTTAAACACGAGAAGGAGACTAAACTCACGGCTAAACCGATTGAACGTCGAACATCTGACGTCGAGAGAAAGAGTCGGATGATTCATTACGTGCGAGGGAAAGTTTAATTCCTGAAGCTGTGGGCGGAGACGAACGCGACGCGGTAATTACGCGCAAGCGTCCCGCGGAAAGGGAGAAGACAGCGCGACGCGACGCGACGCGACGCGACGTTTGCATAAAATGTTTGCAATCGATGTCCGACCGACGCGTTGAAAAAGTTCGGGAAACACGCGTCGAGCACGTACAAAGCGGCGTGAAAATATTTTACGAACGACCCTTTCGATAATACAGCGAACCTCATTTTATCTCTTTTCTTCTCTTCTATCCAATTTCCGCGCAGCTTGCCCGCCGACCTATTATTCTACGATTCTACAAAATCCATCCATAAATGGATACTTGTCCATTATAGTAATTACGATTGACCACGGAAAATCAGAAACGTGTATTCTACTGTATTCTGTGCTTGCAGGCTAATGAAGTAGATTTAAGTTCATATTGATTAGTAGAATGCAATGTGCTTGCAATAATTGAGTTGTTGCTTTATGGCATCTGTTAAGTTAAAATGACGTTTGAATTCACGTGCGCTTAACCGCATTAATTATTGAAACAGTTGCTCGATTGAAACTGATAATCTGATATTCGAATCGTCGGTTTAGTTATTGACAATTGAATCATTACATAATTTACAATCCATTATGCTACCGCAGTGGATTAATACAAAAACAATATTTACTCAGGAGCGAACTAAATCAATGAGGAATTCAGTAGAACACGTCTGACTATAACGATCTGATTCTACTTACGGCTTCTACACGTTGTTCCCAGAATAAAAATACCATTATTTTCGAAGCAGCCGCGTCTCTTGGCGAACAACGTTTCCTCGCTTTCTCACGAGACAAAGAGAACGCGTTGTAAACGTGCCAAAAACACCCAATTACCGTTGGGAACTGTTGTTATCGATCAAATCTGAGGATTCCAATTGTCGTAAACGAATAAACGACGCAGAGAATCCGCGGAACGGGCTGCCAATCTCCGAACGGTGGCGATCGTGGGCGAACAACGAAACGAGCCAGGTAAACGAGCATCAAACTTCGAGCTGGCTACGATATCGGAAAGTTGTTGCATCCAATTTGGTAGCTCGGGGCGCTTATATCCGCGGCACGGACCCGGAATATCGAGTTTCAGTTAAGGAATCGAGTCATTCGATTCGGTAAATAAAGCCTGTTAGAGTGTTTCGAGCCTGTCGGTGTTCGTTTCGCGCGATCCAAAACCGATCAAACATCATTTGTGCCGCGCGCGCCTGCACCGTGAAAACATTATTAACGAGCCGGTAGCGAATCTTCTTCTCGTTTCAGCTGCGGACGTTCATCTAAGAAAGTTTGTAAACGCTGGTACCGGTGGCAAGTTTAATGCCGCTATAAACGTATTATCGTACTCGTCGTTCATGCGCACCGGCTATTGCGGTAATAAAGCCACCTTGTTCGCTGATGAATCGCCGAGCTGCATCTTGCCGGAACGAAACTCTCGGATACTCGTTAAACCGTGATACCGACTCTACTTTAATCACAGATCGCTTTCAGTCTGTTTCTTACCCGAACTTCGATAGGAGTATATCAATTAAAATTCTGATAAACAGTACTTTATTACTAGTTACATGTTAGATATAAATTTAAGTGGCAATAAATCTTCAAGAGTAGTATGACTATAGTTGAAAAATTGAGAGTATACATTTAGATGCGATTTCGTTCTTATCCCGAAGACGGGGGAATATTTCATCGTGAACATTCGTCGCTCACTAGAGCATTCCTCGTTCTATTTTAAGAGAGTTTCGCAGCGGATACAACAATGGCGTGTACACGCCTCGGCGAGTCCATTCAACGACGTTGTCTACGACGAACGGGGAATCGACCCACGACTTATACATTTTCACCGACACTTAAGCGATTCTTTTCACCGTGAACGTGTCAGGGGGGTTTAGCTCGTTTCAGCTGATCCGCGTTAAGCCGGAAAACAGCCGTCGGAAACGAGGCCACGTTGCTTAATAATTGGCCAGGAATCTAACGCGGAACGGGTAACGAACAAGGGAACCAACCTGAATTACAAATCAGAGATTATCAGAGTCTCCATTGAAAGATCGGCAAAGTGATAATCGTGTAACAAATCGTAGACAATAGATCGTGGATTGTTCGAAAAAGATTTTCATTTGTTCGTCCTATTGGGTCCCATTGTACGATACATCTGTAAAAAGCGAGAGCGGAATCTACGAATTCCCGAGGCAAGTATTTTACTCGCCACTCGAAAATTGGGGAATGCGCAGCCGACGCTCGTTAATTTTCATCCACCCGCCGGAATGCGGTCGCTACCTTTTCTTACATTATACGGAATAGCTCGGTGGAACCACTGAGAGCAACAGCGTACGCTGCGGAGAATTAATTTTTTCTTCCGATACACACGCTTCCCACGATCATCGCTGGTTTCTCTATGCATCTATTCAAATTAATTCAACCCGCCACGAGCAGGGTAAATCTTTTACATCCAGTAATTTCAAAATGCTAATTCATTAAGTATTCATAAGTAATAAATCTCATCTACATCCACTGAAGTAAAATAGAAGTTCGTGTGTAAAAGTAGCAAATTTTTATACCGTGACGATTATTCGTAGATTTAAAAGTCGTTCAGCTATTTACGAACTGTACGCTACTTTTGTCTGTGAGTTTTATCGATAAAACTGGAATATGAATAACAGTTTGAATGACGGGTTCGCACCTGAACTTCGGGGGCAATATTTATAACGATCGCGTGTAAGTGTAATTTAGAGGAAGGAAAGAAAGGTTCGCAGGGGACAGGCTCGAACCGGGCCGCCAAGTTTAAGTTTACTCCACTGTTTCTTTGTTGGCACGGCATACAGAGCGTGATTAATGCGGCGCGAATTGATGAATGGCGAAAGGGGTTCGTTTTTAAAGGGGTTCCACCCTCCCCAGTCAGCGGTGGACAAGTTTGTTCGCCAAACGAAATGAATTCTGTATAATCTACTTATCTTTCCAGTGATTACATTACGAACGTCTTTTTTATTCCGTTAACAAAGTTACAACGGAACGTTCAAAGTTTTATTTCTTTTAGCTCGCTTCTTTAAGCTCCCCCCTCCCCTAAACACTGTTTGCATCTCTAAAAGAAAAAAGTCTCCTTTTAAACTCTCGCCACGCGCTGTTCACCCCTGAGCATCCTCCTCTCTCGCCCGCGCTTTGCAAACATCCGTACGCACTCCAAAGCCCCATTCAACCCGTGCATTCTCTAAATATATCTCACTTCAGTCTTAAAAACTACTTCTAGTATTACGTTACCGAATTCATTAGGGTCTTAAAGGATTAATCTAATTTGTACTTTTAATGGAAAACGTAATTCACTGAATAAATTATAGTTCTACGTAGTTTAAAACTTAATTCCAGTGTCGTTTGATTTCTACGCGATTCACGATTCATTCGCACCGTCGGGGAATGTTTTTCACGGACGGTACGAACGTGTGCCGCGATAAAAAGGCCGGCTGTGTAAAAGTTTCACGAACGGGCCGGAATGGCGTTTTAAAGTTCGCGTTTACGCCGGCCGGGTTTAAATATCCGCAACTTTTTCTGTCGTATATACGGCACACGCGCGTTCCGCCAAGGCACAGCCGGGATCGTCGGAGGTAAAAAGGCGAGAGGAAATATTTTTAGTCGGCCGAACGGTGCCGACGAACGCCACCTAAATAACCGATGACGTCAGGAATCCGGTAGGTAGACGGCTGGCCTTTGTGTTCTTTTAGAAATCGGAGAAGATTTTTCCTAGCCTCTAGCAGGTTACACCAGATGCGGCTTATATAAATTCAACGAGTTGAATACAAATTTTCCCGGCTCAGATTTTCGTCCGCTTCCTTCCTGAATCATTTTACAGAAATATCGTCACGTTTACAATAGTATCGAGATTCGTTTACAAAAGACTCGAGAGAATGGTAACTTCGTTGAACGAGAAGCTAATAAAAGATGAGAAGTCGATCAATTCAAAATGCAATGAGATCCGAGCTCCGTCGTGGCAGAGCGTTGGATTTAATTCATCCATTGTGCGAAGGCATTTATCTCCGCGAGGTCGACCGCGCCAACGCAAAACTCCGAAACCGTTTGAGAAAGATTCGAGCGGTAAGTTCGTTGAGACTTGGCGTGAAATCGCCGAGTTTCAGCGGAAGTTCCTGCGTGATATTCCCCTTCCTTCGAATCTAGTGAACTACCGAGCTACCAGCCAATTTTCAGCTACACCATCGGCAGCGAATATTTGAATTATTCAGATTTAAAGATAACGTTCCAAGATAATTGACGAAAACTGTTGACAACGTTATTATTATTTTTAAGACTTAAGCAACAACTCTTTTATTAATAATAAACTATTTATCGGCGATACAGCACGTTTTATTTTTGTCTATTAATCTCAATTTTCTCGATAATGCGTTAATACTCTGATAAATATCCGCTGATTGAAAAGCACGCATCGGTCACGCAACAAACTCTATTGGTCGCGGAATAACGTTTCTACGTTGCTTACAGCGACGCGTCGTTAGCCGTGTTTATCGAAGCGGAAAGCGCGCCGATCAAACGCGTATACATGCATACACACCCTCTGCGTGCATGCGCGTAGTTACTCGTCCGCCCGCTTGTTTTTCACCGATGCACGCGCGTGCGACCCGACGTTCCGCGAGGGGAGCGCGTGTACGTGCGCTGAATCCGTGAAAACGGCGCACGAATTCAAGCTGCGACGCGTCGCGGATAGGAAACGTTTGCCCGCGGATCCGCAGATTGCGTGAGTTTATTGCGTAGAACGGGTTCCGCGTTCGAGGGAAGCGCACAATCGATATCCGTGTCCGACCGCGTCCCCGCCCCTGTCTCTTTCCGTTTTCCTATCTGGCCGAGGCCGAGCAAAACGCAACCTAGAGATCGATACTCCTGTGCATTCTTATGAATTAAAATACGATGTTTAATTAACTGCAATTTGATACCGTGAAAGTTCGTCCGGAAATCGGATAGTGAAAGCTAGTAAATATTGAAGCGATATCGAGCAGCGAACAAACCAGAGCCTATTAAAAAGCTTTCTGTTACATCTTCAACACCTGTGTTATATTCCATGTTCCATCGTGTTTCACGTTAATGAAGTATAAACCAATGGGAAGTTTCTATTTTATGCGCGCATTTTAGATACTGAAAGTGTTAATAACTGTTCCGTCGATCATACGTTCACTTCGGGGCATATCTAACTTCGTTTAACGCGCTGAGTTACCCCCGAGATTTATGCGACGTCGTCGAGTTACCGGAACTGTTCCAGGATCCCGTATACCAGGGATCGCGGCATAAATAGCGTACACACCTTCCAGTATGTTACATACTGTACACACAGTGTTCCGTGACGTGTGGCTAATACTTTAAACGCCAACTTCATATCCAAAGACGATAAGAAAAACAATTTTTAACACACATCCGGTTTAATTTTAATAGATGAATTTCTTTTTATTGTTCCACTGTATTAGACTTTCAAACGTTGTCTACATTTTATAGGGCACCCTGTGCATTAGTCGTCCCTCGCGATTTCCTCCGGACGATTCGGCACGCTACCGCGACGGTTACCCGTGTCGAGCAAATTGAAATCGCCGAGCGGAAAGTGCGCCTGTACCGCAATTAACGCGATTAACAGCAGATCCGTAGCTACTCTCTCTCTTTCTATTTCTCCCTGTTTTCCACGCTCGCGAAATTCAAACGCTTGATCTTTAATCGATCGAATGGTAGCTCTGATCGGCGCATCCCTCTTTTTCCTGTATCGTCGCCGCCACCCTTTAATCGGCGACGAGGCGTTCTTTGTCTCAAGGACGATTGTTCCTCCCCGGCTTTGTGCGATTTACTCGAAACCAGAACGACCCTCGAACGCGACTTTCCAAAGTCGAGACTTCTTCCCCTCTAGAGACAAGTGGTGCAATCGTACCTCGAGTCATTGGAATTTTTCGAAACAAATCCCGCATCCAGAATCGAAGATGGAAATCGAGTACCATTTCTACTATTAATGAATTTAATTGAACGATGCAACTTATGCTGCGTTAAGTTATTTAATGCCACAGTAGTTGTAATTGGATCGAAATTTTAATAATGGGAGACAGCGATGGGAATATTCGGGCCTACAATCAATGCAACGATTCCTGCCAATGTAATCCAACCATATATTAACGTAATTAACGCATTCATTAGCGAACACGTAGCGATCCGTTTTCATCATGTCTATTGTACTACTGTCAGAAAGCCAATCGAATCTCATTACCGAATCGAACATGTAACAAAATGTTTCAACAATAACCGCGAAAGATTAATACTTCTTAGCAACGCTTGAGAAGTCAGTGATAATTACTGAACGTCCATGATTAAAAGATATTAAAAAATGTACGGGATAAGTCAATATGAAGTACCATTTGAATCTTTTCTTAGTATTGTTATTAATTTTTAGTTATTCAATATTCATTTCATTATAGAGCCTTGAAAAATAAATACTGGTTCGAGTGAATACATGACTATATCTACTCAACGAGTAGTGTTTAATGATAAATACACAGAAGAGGATCTCCCAATTAAATCAGTAAATAATTGTTTTCCCAAATGATAGTTCTAATTCACGGTATGTACTTCGGCCGATAATTATCACAGCAATGAAATTTGATCTGAGAAACAGCGTAGCGATGTTTTATTCAGCAAAACGAAGGAAAGCAGTCGGGTAATTGCCGTGGCGGAAACGAAATAACACGCGCGCGCGTCTGTTCCCCCGCGTGTGTCTCGCGGGTGCGAGCGTCGTCGCGACACGCGATGTGTCAATAACGAGAGTGATTAACGTGTCGGTACGTGACACCGCACGCGATCGTTGGAAATCGGTGCAGCAAGGATTCAGAGAAATGCGATCAGTGTAAAAAAAAATTTTATTCGTAAACGTGCGAGCGCATTTGTTTCGTGAAAAGATTCTTCCCACGAGAGTCGTAAAATGGGTGTGAAAACTAATAGCGTAAACAGTACGATCCATCGCATACTAAAATGCTAAACCATTCTCTAAATATTACATTTTATGTTCAAGCACGATCGAACGATGAACGCGAATTTTAGAAGCGTTTGCCGCTTGAAATATCTAAATTGAAACTTGCTGATTTCATTACTCGTTGGTAATATTCAAAGCGCGACCACAATGTAACAAGCTCCACCTCCGCGCGACTCACTCTCCCTTCGTACCGTCGCGATGAAATTCATTAGCGTCGCTGGAAAACAATTATCGAGTGTAACCACTTCATTGCTCGCCATAAATCGAGCGGTGAAATCAACCGTTAACAACGAAACGAAGCAGCTACGCTCTCGGCCGTAATCGTCGGATAATAAATACCGCCCATCGCGAAGTCCTCTTACGTTCACGGTGACGCGCGCGGGGGGGTTCATTTAACGATTTCCACGCGAAAAGCACACGCATCACATCGTGAAATATTCTACGTACCACAGAGGTACGTCGAATCGCGTGGGATTCGACAAAATGTCCAAGTCTCCGAGCGATAATTACTCGCTCGACGAGACAGCGACAGGAAACGTGCGGGCTTTCATAAATTCCGGGCTTGTCCCATCGACGGCTTATTCCTACGATCGATCGACGTCGAACGTACATCCCCGTTCACAAGTCTTGCTATACTTTCAATCACTCTCTGTCTCGAAATCAAAAACACAATGTTAATCATATGATCGTAATCATGTAATAACTGATACAATAATGATCATAAAACAGATACAATAAATCATGTTTTAATAGTTTTAATAAGATGGAACTTCGAATGAAATAATATAAACGATATTCACATAATAACTTCAATGAAAGATATTCTGCAATATTTAAAGTTGCTAGTTGATATATGTTTAAAAGATTAGAGTAACATATTTTGCTAAAGCTTTTATCTGCCAAACTGAAGAAAAGCTATAAACCAAAAACTTCATGCATGATTTAACGCACAGAAATAACTCTAAATAATTAAAGCTTGATACAAGAAACTTTCATTTAATTATTACAAATTTTCAGTGGTTCAATTATAGTCTTAGAACGTCTCGTTTGATTACACGTTTTATGTCTCCTAAGACTTATGAACGGGAGTGTATTCACAGTTTCTTCTCGTTGGGATAGAATCTGGTATTTCCACGGATGTAAATGCTCCATTTGAACGTACTTCCTCATGCCCCGCCTCCCGTTCCCAGCTGTCTCGTTCGCCGCCGCTTTTTTCCACTTTTCTTCTCCGTTTCCACCGCGGCGACGAAACGATCTCGTTCGCCACCCTCTAGCAGTTTGCGAGCCACGACTTACGAGCTTTCCTACGCGTTTTCGTTACAAATATTTCTTACCCCGGAGTGCCGGTTTCGCGGTGCTCGATCGACCGGCAAATCGACCCGACCGTTCTTTTATCTCCGCGGGAAACGTCATGAAAAAACAGCAGGATTTATTAGAGAACGTTGCGGAAACGAAAGTGAAAGACGATCTACTATTTGGAATTTTTGCAACCGCGGTACTGAACGCAATTTTCAAACTGTTGTTGGAAATTACGATTGGCGTATTCGTCATTTCACATTTAAATAAGGCGTGAACGAAAGAAAACTTGACAAATTACTCGAAACAGATTCAACTTGTTTGGAACATCAGTTATCCGAAACATCGGTGCATCGTGCGTCACCGGGAATAACGAGGTGGCTTTACTTCCCGTCGGCTCGCAGCTAATATCGTTGGCAGTCATTAGAAGAGGAACGGAGGCTACAGTGCTACAAATCGGCATTATTTCGAGGATTGGCCCGGGGCCAGGACCGCGTTTCCACGGATCGATATTTTAATAAGGCCGCCGCTGCGCTTCCTCTCCTGGCTCGTCCGTTTCTTTCCTACCCACGCATCGCTCGACTCCCCTGGCAGGAGAAAAAGGAGAGAAAGAGAGGAAACGGAGAAGGTCGTGGGTCAACGAGAAAAACGTTTACGCAGTGACGACGGGATGTAGGGCGAACGTTTTTATTAACCAGCGTAAATCACTCTCGAATTAAGTCGTGAAGAGGTGGTTGCCTTCGTTGATGCTCTCGCCCTGCTCGGTCAGCCTCGAATGTAATTCGTCCGTCGCGGACGAACGAAAGGATTCGATCCGACGCGGCACGACGCGACGCGACGCACCGTTTTTATTAGCAGGACGGTTTACGGCTGTGCAAAGATCGTTTCGACGCGGAGGATCGAAACGCGCGAGGGTATTACGAAAGTTTAAATATTGTTCGAGCGCTTGAGAAAGTGATTGATGGTGCTGCGCGGACGTTTATAAATTGCCCGATAAATAGCTACGTACGTAGCAAGACTGGCGCGGATACAAGGGGAATAAACAAGCGTCGGATTTTCTGCGGACTTTCCGCGATTTTCCCACAAATCTCGATCGAACGTGTGAGAAGCGACCGAAGCGAAAATTTTAGCAACGGGAAAGGTGAAGAAAAAAAAGAAATTCAGTTCTAAATCTCACAATGGTACAATCTAGGAAGAGACACGAAGAAATAGGAGACTGGAATTTGGTTACGCATGTTAATTGATGGGTCAGAAGCGGGCAGAGGTTCAGTGAATTATCGCAATCAAGAGTCGTTTCGTTCGTCATGGGTTAAGGGATAAAGTGGTATCGTCGTCCCTGCCTCCGCGACGATGCACCGGGTGCACTCGGTTGTCCTCGAAGCGAAACACGCCTCCGCGGGTCCAAAGTTTTCCCTAGCGGTGCACGCTTTTTTCCGGCGAACACGTAAAGTGAACCCCGGGATTTCGTGGAACTCGCTCGATCTATCTTTTCATTCTCCCCCTATTCTCGCATCAGCCCCGTTCCTCGCATCGTCGAGCAGGGGTCATGGAAGAATTCGCCAGGGAGAAGAAGAAAAAAAATATGGACTTTAGCGTAAGAGGGTCACGATACGCGCTCTCGCAGAAATAATAGTGTCGCATGAATACTTAAAAAAGGAAGATGGTCTTAAGAACGATGCATTTTTTATCCCTAATTCCGAGGCTCGGTGATAGCGTCTCTACTTTTTAAAACTAACGTCTTCTAAATAATAATATCTGATTCCATGATACAGTATTATCCGGTCGAATTTCAATTTGCTCGGGCAACAAAATTATAAATTCACTCGCGAAGCAGCTTTCCCGGCGGATGAAGTTGAAAATTACCGTAAAAAACGTGGCGTACGCGCGACATAAAGGCGAGACCCGAAACCCTACCCCTTTTTCATAAGCCGGTTACACGATGCACTTACACGTACGTAGATAGCCGAGTGTACGTGTAACGCGTACACACGGCTAATAATGCGCGGAATAAGCGGTGTATTACGTTGAGCACTTCGCCGTGGCGAACGTTTATTAATATTGGAAAATATCCATCTCGGGCGATCGTGACGATCGGGGTTGGCCATAAATTCCCGACCACCAGGGTGGGACTGGCCGGTTGGCTAGCTGGCTGGCTAGCTGGCTGGCTGGTAGCACAACCCCCGGCTTTTCTACCGGCTCTATGTATACGCCGCCGCCACACCGTATAAAACCGGAACGTAACGCTGCTCGATGCCGAAATATCGGATTTTCTGTGCCGCGCTTTTCGTCCGATAACCCAAATAAAATTAACTACGGACTTTATCCAGGGGATAGCTCCGTCTAATTTAACAGCTCAGAGTAAACCGGTACGGATTTTCCAGCCGTAACTCGTCAGATACCCCGCGGCTAATTCATAATTTCAATCGGCTCTGTTTGCAATTCGACTTCCTACTTACACACTCCCGTTCTCCAATTCTTGAAGAGGAAGCATAGAACATTGTTCAAAGCGATTCATTTCATCTCTCGCGTTTCCGAGTTAAAATTTGTCATCGATACTAAAATGGTTAACCGTCGTCGTTAGAGAGAGGCTGGAAAATGTACTCCAAATTTCCCACCGGATAATCGGCTCCCGGCGGAAGCTGGTAAAGAAGAGGCCCGTCCGGTTCGATGGAAGAGATTAGTCGATCAATCGCTGACTCGGCTCGACGAATAAGAGCACAAACCCGATAGGGCAGAAGGAAACAGAGAGCGAGATAGATAGAGAGAGAAAGAGAGAGAGAGAGAGAGGCGACGACAACGAGCTTTTATAAGCAGTTCGAGGCGGAGCGAAGCGCGTACAGCTCGTTCAGCCTTCGAGAAGGTGGTAAGAGGTTGTGTAAGATCGATGAAGCCACTTTGACGCCAACACGGATGACACGCTCTACACGGGATATTGCAAATACCCGCGCGCACTCTCAGCCGTCGACAAACTTTTACGAGGCGACCCCCCAACGGAAACGCCCCGTGTATCGGGTTAATCGGCTACGTATCTCGTATCCGTATAATAAAGATCTTCTAAGATTCTTTCCCGGTACGATTTCCTACAGAACTTCTAAGACACGTGGCGCGAACGTGTAACGAAACCCTAGCTTCCTACTTTTCAAGTTGTAATTTAAGTGTCTGTCTTCTTCCGGAATTACCAATCTTCGTCGAAGAAATAAACGCACAAATCTGTCCTAATTTAAATGTCATATAAAGATAGAACTGTTATGTAGATTTAGGACTGTTAAATCAGTTCAATCACAGGTACAAATGTTACTCCAATAGTTACGTTCATGGTGTTCCTTATTTTGTTTGTGTATGTCATGCGTCAGTCGCATTTCAAAGCATGTAATTAAGATGTAGGCTAAATGGCAAAACACTTGTCAAAGCGACGTACAGAAGCTAATCTGTGCAGTACCGTTAATTGCTGAGGACTTTGCGATCCTCAGAAGTTTCCACGCATTTTCGTACGGGCAGAAGCTGAAAACGGTTGAACGCGGGGGGGCGTGTGGTCGATATGTCTGGGACCGATCTCGATTCCGGGAAATTTCAGTCAGACAAACAGGAGTCGTTTGTAAACCGGGTTGAGAGGGTGTACCGAGCGGCTTCGTTTCGAGACACTGCGAAGGTTGAAGCTAATTGGTCCGCCAACCTTGTCGTGTTTGCAGTTTGCTTGGTTTCTAGCACGGTCGGCCGTCATGGAAAACCGTGAGGATCGAATTAAGCTCGGAATCACACCTAACTATCACGATTCAGTAACGATACCCGTGTACAGTCGATTTAACTAACTTATCGCGAGCTGCGGTCCGTTCGTATTGATTCAAACTAAATGGTCGGAGTAACACTCCGTGCGCTTCGTTTTCGGATTTAACTTCTCCCAAAAGATCACCATATATACTTAAAAGTACTCTAATTGTTCCCATTGAATACGATCGATTTCCACTATTGATAAAAGGCTGCGAGTCGGTTGGTACAGGACATAAATCTCGCGAGACAGAAAACCCGCTTCGAATTTATACTTGCCGCGAGTTTCCGTGCAGCGGGGCAAACACCCCATAAATTCGGCAGCCAATAAAAGTTGTACGTGAATCTGTCGACGAGCTACGAAGCTTCCGCGAGAGCCAGGAAAGGATGAGCCACCGTTAGAGGAAAGAAGCAAGAAAAAAGTGGCTAGGATACCGGACCTCCTCCTCCTCCTCCCTCCCCCCTCACCGTCGTCTTCAACGAAAAGTCGAATACGGAGTAAGTTTACCCTGTGAAACCCGGCGTGGCGCAACTTTTCCAGCCGCGATAGCGTTTCTCGATGCTTGGGAAAAAATATTACTTCGCCAATTACTCGGATCCACCTTAAGCATTCCCTCTCTCAGGACTCGGCCTCTCTATATCTGTCTCTACCCTCTTTACGCCTCGTTCTGCGCCGGGGCTTCATCGATTAGTCGTGAAATCTCAAGTAAAGGCACTCCCACGAGGTTGCCAGGAAAGGCGATTCTCAGAGACGGGACCTTAGCAAAGAACAATGTAGACCTCTGTTCACGAATCTTAGGACAGTTCCAACGTTACGTAATACAACTCAGAATGTTATATAAAAATGCATTTGTCAAATAAAACACTGTATCGGTGTTACTTCATCAATTATTGTATCAACGACCACAGGAAACGTCGTATCGATTACGTTGCATAAAACGTTGTGTGAAATGTAAATGATACAGTCGTATTTGAATATACGATCAATTTTTCAATACTTTTTTATATCGAACTTTGAATAAATTACGCGAATGTCGAGATAATCATATTGAAAATGTGCACATTTATGTATGCAGATTAATGCAACCGGTTTTTTTCTCCATCGATTGAGAAGGAAGAGAGAAGAGTGATTAATTTTAACGTAAATAATGGAACGGGTTCAGAGTGCTCCACAGGTGGCGATTCGTCGACGGGCGTTCGCAACGGTAAATTCGTCTGAATAAAAAATTCAACGCGTGGTACCGATAAAAATTCTTGGTGCTGTCGTGACGCAGCAAACAGTCCGAATCGAATTATCCACTAAATCGGGCACCGAGGCAATACCTTTTGCATTGATTCCCAACCGCGAAAAAAAATATATTCTAATTTGTATAAAACCGGTGACGCGCAAAACGAATTGACCCGACTCTTTTGAATTTCGTTACTCGCCTCTGTGAGTTCGGAATTTTGTGAGTATACGTACAAAAACTGCGTTTATCATTTATTGCGCTGCACGATAAATGCAGTATAATTGGCAGGCGTTCTATAAATGCATTCCACGGTACGTTTCGATTACACAAAAAACAATCGAGATTTTCCGACGGAACGGCACCGCTGAAATATGTGATTTTTAGTTTCGCGTATTTTCCATCCGTGGTTAATACGAATAAACATGAACGAAAAAGAGCAGTTTTAAATTTGACGTCGCAACGACGTTAAACAATGTACAGGGGAAAGAGCAATGCATCAAAGCGGAAGGCAGTTCTCTTTAATCGAGGGAGAGTTAAAATATGAGAAAGGGGGAAGAAGGTAAGGGAGATGAGGTCGTAGCCGTAAATATCGAGGGCGTAAATATTAATGACCACGGTGGCCGAAATCGAACGTCGATAATCTCGGCCGGCATTGAAACAAATGGGACGGCGCGGCGTGTCAGGCTTTTGAAAGTTTGCGGCTGGAATTGGCCGGCCTCGCGAGAGACCAACAAGGAGAGAGAGAGAGAGAGAGTGGCTTAATGGAGCGCGCGATGAATATGGAATTCCCGATGAATTGGCTCGTCTCCAGAAGGCAGTTTGCCCTTCGATCGCCACCGTCGTCGGTTGTTAATTAAACTGCTTTTAATTACTCGCCACGCGGATACAAATATATGGAGATACACGTGTACATACGTGGCGCACACCCTGGAAATGATAACTGGCGACGCGGGAACGCACTTTACCGGATGTTATCGAATTAATCCCGTTCTCTGCACGGTCTCGTTTAATCTTTCGCGCTCGATAACACTCGGCAGAGAAGCAGAGAGAAAGAGAGAGAGAGAGAGTGGGTGGAGGAACGGGAGCATAGAAGCAGAGCTAAAAAAACGTGGCAATCAATTAAACGCGTTCGCGATCCGATATCGCCGTGAACGGGCTCTCCCGCTAAGTTTACCTTTCATTGCTCCGCGCCCGGTGCTTGTTTTATATATGTATATCTATACACATTTTATCGCGTACGAGCCTCGAATCTCATCGTTCCCTAACGGATATTCCACGGCCAGTCGGAAAATCGTTAAGTAACAAAACCTCAACAAATATCTGTTACTGCATTTCGCGGTGTATTGAATTATTCGTATCATAGTCATCTATTATATACACGTTAGTCAGATTTCTTTATGAGCTTTTGCGTTTTCATGAAACAAATATAAATGGTTTTTACATCTCCAAACCTGAAAAATCTCATGTTATAGAATGCTGTTGGAAAAATGGAATGGCGAAACCTGTACGAGCTCGTAAGTCGTCGCATCAAGTTTTGCAAACTAGTAGAGTTATGTTTACTAGATTACGCGGAAAACTGTTATTTGCTTGTTGGCGTACGTAACTATCAATAATGCGGTCGTACTTGGCCAAACGAAATTTTCCAGGTCGAACGGCCACGGTCGCGAATGGTCCCCCGTCTCTTAATTGACTTTTCGTCGGAAACCGAATTGCGGTCTCGCGTCCAATAGCGCACAGCCTTACACGTCGAATTAATAAATTCTGACACAAACTCTGAAAACGCACTGAGAGCACGTCGCGATGCCAAATTTTCTACTGCGTTATCAATTGCATTAAACATACAATTGAATTTTATATCCCGATACTCTCGCTTCGTGTGATACCGAGATTTTTTATTTTCCTACGAGCAGAATTGTAAAAATTGACTGCGACAGAATGACACATTCGAGTCGCGTACGGTTATATTAAAATGCAAAATGGATTTTTAACTTAATTGTCCGGAATTCCATTTTGTTCCGGTTCACGTGTCACGCCGATTAAACTGTTTTGCGGGAATCGAATTTCATTGCGGACGGACCCGCCGGATTGACGATTAAATCGTCAAGAATAAATCGATCGTCGGGTCGCGACTCGCTTAACTAAGTCGGGCGATCATAAAATTTTCAAGCACGTGTCATCGAATCACGAGTTTCGACGTCAAACTCCACGTTTGAAAGTCCGAAGGGGTTCCGACGGAAACGGCAATTTCTTAAGTCCCTAATTTCCGTACGCGTTCACGGATCCCCTGTAATTTCGCTCTATTCGCCTCTCCATAATTGCGGGAGCTCGTGCCGTGCAAAGCTAAACAGACGTGATTCCACTGAATTACACAGAAAAACCATTAGCATAAAATTGATTTACATTTTATCGACGGCAATCAAGTACCTCCAATGCCTATCGAATTAGAAAAAAAAAAAATCCAAGTTTCCTATCACTTCCTAAAAATTTGACATTCCACTTGATAATTTCCTAGGAGAGGATTTTTACCTTTCAAAGAACATAACAGCCAAGGTATTAAATGGTTCAAAAATATCGCGTCGAAATTACGATTTTTCAAGCGGCGGGTAGGCAAAAGGACGGCGATAATTGACCGTTCAATATTCACGAGCAATCTCGTAAGCTACAAATTATCCTTGGATAGCCGTGTAAAGGGAATTCAATGATGCAGGTAAAACCGGTAGGAACTTCTCCGCGAGATTCGAACGTTTCGCTCCCATTATAGCACGTTCCGGGTTCAAATACGGGACAAGGGAAACGAGGGGAGATACGTGCAAGCCTAACCCTGCGATCGATGTCGCGTTAACTTTAACTAATCAAACTTTGCGTTAACGTTTCCCTCTCCTAACCAATTTATACGACAATAATTTGCGACGGATCGTTCATCCTATTTTATAGTGAATGAAATCGTTCAAATATTTGCAATACTTGTATATTTACGTAAAATTCACCAAGAGATCAATTAGAGGCAAGAGCAAAATGAGCATTACGATTTTAAGGTGGATGTAAAACGTGAAATGAGATTGAATAAGAATTGAAAGTACGAACGGGAATAATAGATTGCCACTCGTTTCGATATAAATTTCTGTAGCTACGCGTTTCATAAACTTCCTGGTAGAAATCATGTCACCGTCAGCTGAATTATGTACTTCGCGGAAGAGGAATGAACTTCCCGAAACGTTCGAGAGAATGTTCAGCGAACGAAATCTGGCGAATACATTATCCCGGGGACAGTGATGCACGACTTGCTAAGTGGAAAAATAGAGTTTCGAGGATGTCATCGATTCCGCGTTAACGGGCTTCCCGAGTTCCCGATACATTTTTTTCACTGGCTTTTGAAAAATGGATCGGCCCGCTCTTCCTCCGTCTCACAGTCCGTCATACACGATTTTCCAAAATACCGTTTCCATTTTCACTTTGTGAGATCTCAGGGGACGAGAACGATATATATTCGTGTGTCAACGTTTTTTACTAATATATAAACTGAAACGGATCTACGTAGCGAAACATGCAACGTGAAACAGGCAAGTGAGAAGATAATGACAATTTTTCATGAACATATCTATTTTCGACAACACAGTATTAATCACCAAGCCAAATTCATCGAATCATGTTGCATTCATAAAAAGAATACTACAAACAAAATCTAAACTCAGTCATAACTAAATATCTAAATTTAAGATAAAGCAATAAATTGAGTTTGTCATCCACCCTCTATTCTCGCTTCACACACTCCATCAATTCCCAGCCAAGCAAACCGCACTTCTCGAGATTCCGCAATGCGGAAGCAAACAGTATCGCGTTGTAGACAATATGATCCGCGTTACCGCTTTCGCAAACCAAATCGTTCTTAACCACAAGTGTCGTCGGAGCGGTTAACGAGCCGTCCGCGTTCGAATCATCGCCGTCGTCCCCGTTGTCGAAGATGTCAGGCACGGGCCCAAGACACGCCGCGATGCTTCTGCGTGCGTCCTGTTTCCGGGACGCTTTGGTATGTAGTTTGCGGTCTACCGACTGCGCTCCATACTGTTACATTGTAATTTGGTACAGGTTTAAAGCTCGATTACCAGCCTCGTCGGTTAGAGATCCAATTCTAATCTCGGACTACCCTGTTGTCCATCTGTACATAATCGTACATAATGGAAGGGGAGAGAGCGTTTTTATTTGAAACCAGACTAAATAGTATTGTCAAGCTTACTCTATAAAAAAACTGATAAAATCGAGAACCTCGACAATACGTCATACATATTAATACGCACGTTTAATTGCGTGCACGCAATGCACTGTATTTTATATACACTCTGAACTGCTGACTTAAATGTGACTACGTTAATTTTGGTCCGAACTAAAACCTTGGTATTATAGATTTCCTAACGTCAATACGTTTCGTTATGAATAATTGTACGACACATCGATCGGGACGTGAGTGTATCGCGAATGGATCTAGTAGGAACCGGTGCACGCTGTTTCCAGAGCAAGTGCATCCTCCTACTTGGCAAACGACGCTAGGTCACTGGGTCGAATCGAGCAAGTCTGAACAAGGTGAACACATATCGATCGTTAGAGCCGGCGACCCACTAAAGAAGCACGCTACGGGCTGCTCTAGTGTGCAACACGCAGGTGCAACGCACGAGACGAAATCCAATGATTCTCGTCGACGAACGACGAGACGCTCGAATGTCGCTAATTGAATCGAGACCTTTGACTCCTCTTCGCGTTCAATCGATAAAACTGCTTGTTCAGCGAACTTCTCGAGCGTTTTAATAAACAACTTCGAAAGTGATAATTAATTGGACAGCAGCTCCGGGAGGTGCCCCGCGAATCGCGACTTAAACGGATTACCATTTGGTTATCAAACGGTGAACATTTTCGGTAGAGCTTTTTTCCTGAACGATATTTCAACTTTCTCCTTAATCGACCGAAACTTTCACGGGTTTAAACGCTACTCGGTCTTGGTGGCTGTCAGCGACGCTTCGATAAATGACCTCTTTATATTCCCTCCCTATAGTAAAAGATGCTCGCTTCGGCAGAGACTTTGGTCTTCCAAACGTCAAAGTGCTCCGACAAACATGGAGAAACAGAAAGAGAGAGAGAGAGAGAGAGAGAGAGAGAGAGAGAGAGAGAGACAGTAAGAAGGAGGAAGCTTTTGAAAACAAGCAAGACCATAAAATACGTCCAGGTTGTTCGAGTAAAATACACAGCGAGGAAGGTACAAAGGTCACGGGACAAAGATCGCTAACTGGAAAAGCAGCTTTCGTGTGCCGCGCCCAATGAGATTCCTATCAAGGTGTTTCTGGTAGGAAGCGCGCATTCGACTAGCGCGGAGTCTCGAGAGCAGAAACCAATTAAGCGCCGCTGCGTTTCCCGGAAAGCGAGGAGCCAGAGTTCCCGGTTATCCTCTAGTTCCCACAGTTTCTCTCTACCTTTACCAACGTGCGCGCGCGCAAACACGTTTGTTCTTCATCCTATCGCCTCCACTCTGTTTTCTTCTTTCCCTCTCCTGTTCTCTCCTTTCTCTCTACCCCGGTTCGATTCCCTTTCGCCTTCTCCGTTCGTCTGGCCGGTGCGGCGACCGGATCACTGCCCATACAGAGAGTTAACCAGGGAGGAGAAGCTCATTTGAATATAATGCTCGTCGTTCGAGCCACGATGGTTCCTACGTCTCTTCCTTCCTTCCTTCCTTCCTCGTCCAAGTCTCCGCAACAGTTTGCCACTTGCGACACATTCTCGCGAACCGATCCGACGTACCCTCGTTAATATCCCCGCTTTTGCACGCGATTTCGTCGATCTCCTTTCGATCAAAGACAACTCCTTCCATCGTTTATTCCCGCCTCAGTGCGCAACGTGTGTTCGAACCAGAAATGTCGAAGGTCGACGCGAAATCGGATATCGCGATCACGCACGATTCTTATTTATTGTAACACAAATGCGATTAACTGTTTGTTGAAACATTCGATGATAAACTGTATCACATTTTACGTCACTGAATTGTGGAAAAAGAATCTTTGTGACGGCACGAAATTTCAACGACAAGCACAAGCTTAATCCCGGTAGAAGTTCCGGGAGCGTAGATGCATTAAGCGCATGGCAGTTGCCTAGGCGGCGTGGCGGGACGAAAAATCGTCGAGCAGATCCGCAAGGATTCGCGTTTACGAGCAACGGGCTCCCATTTCCGCGGGCATGAAAACGCGGCAGGAAAGATTTCGCCCAGCGTCGCTCAATTTCCGTGCGACGTTTCAATTTCTGTCGTCCACGCCACGCCGCCCGTACTGTTGCCAACTCCTTCTCTCCCGTGGCCCATTCAACCATCTATACGGGATCCTTTCCTTCCATCGAGTCAACCATTCTAGGAAAAAAATTTCGTACACCATTTCTTGGCGAACGTATCGTTAACCGATCTCGTGCCGTTCGCGTGGAAACCGAACCAGTCGTTAAGGAATCAAGGGAAAAGTGATTCTATAAATTAGACACGAGAGTCTAATAAATAGGATCCTCGGTATCTGACAATAGAATCTAACAATAGTCTACCAGTAGTCCTTAGATTATCCGTTTACACTATCCATTTCGGTCATTTACACAGCTTGTTAACGCGAGCACCTTAAACTTCCACGCCCATTTTCCATTCACATCTAACTCTAATGCTTCAAATTACTTGAACATATAAAATGAAACCTGTATCAGAAAACTATTCTTAAATTAAATACGAAGCAATTGCTCTTGAATACTCGATAAATGAACTCACTAATTCTCAGTCTTTAATTTCTAATTCTACTCATTCGTATATAGTGTCTCATAATTTTGACATAGAAAATTAAATTGAATCGAAAAACGAAACAAACGCCGTACAGTTCTCATGTTCCAAACGCTTCTTGTTCTTCTAACCGGATACGGAAATTGGCGGTGCTCGATAACAATAGAGAATCGCGAGCGTGGTTCGTTAGCATAGACACGCTTATAAAATAGGAGCGACACGCGGAGCCAAGCGACGACGCGTGTTCACGAGATGCACGCGCGGAGTTACAGGTTGCCTTGCGTCACACAGCCACGAGTAGAATTATATTATACAATGCCGGTACACGGAACCTCGTGTAGGAAGGGATCAGATCCGTGTAGGAAGTATTCTGAGGAAAACTGATGGTGAACGTGCATATGGAGACGTTCATAAGTCTCACGTGGGAGTAAGTGAAATGGGATCTCGCGTTCTAAGAAAATGTCGTTCCTCGATTGTGTTCGAGGGTGGAAGAATTAATGTTTCCTTTATCTTCAAAGAAATTCACATAATTTGTAAGACGGATTCTCCAGAATCTGATTGGATCTTTCATAAGTTTGCAAGAAATAATAAAATCGTTCTTCGATAAGTCGAACCTTATCGCTTCGTTAGGAATTGTTTTTCCATGATCAAGAAATCAATGGCGGGAAAAACTTCCGTAATTTCGTCAAAGCGAGGACAAACATAAATTGCAATGTTGACGTATTTACTGGGCCGTGGACGCAGACTCGATAAAATGATATCCATATTTATGTGTACACCCTGGCGTTTACTTTTTCGGAACGGCCGCGTTGAAAATGTAAATCTGTCGCGGGAACATCGGTTCGAGCGGATGTTCCGTGCCCCGGGAGCCAACAGGTTGATTAATCCACCGACGAACAACCGGAACGGCTCAATAACGCGTGTCGCGGAAAGATTTTCAAGTGCCAGTGGCAGCATCGCTGGCAAGTAGATAGCCGGCTATTCGGTGGTAGCAGCGGCATACGGGTAATGAGTGGGACCTCTGCTTTTCGACGAAAGCGAAAGAGAGCGGGGAAACGCGAATTAAACGCTCATTGGACTAACTACGCACCGAAATGGATTCACATAAGTTTGCATACGAATTATCCGGATATTCAACGGAATCGAGGCGCGCCGGTTTTTCCCCGGCACCGAAAAACCAAACGGGAACGCTCCTCGGATTCAGAAACAAAATTACTCCAGCTTTAAACTCGAAACGAAATTTCCGACGCATACTGTTCTTCCTCTCTTTTACGGGTTATCTCTTTTAACGTTAATATTTGCATCTCGTCTCATGAAACGGTGAAAGCCTGCTGTACTGAAATAAAAATTACGATTTCTGATTTTATTTAAAAAACACGGTTCCACAATAAACTCGTTTTTAAGTAAACCTCTCTCCTAAACGCATCTCGATGCCATAAATGCCATTAAAACTTTATTATTAAACAGCATTTAAACAAAACGAAGAATCCATGTATGATAATAATAGCGCAAAGCATATCTCATGAGAATTTTATTGTGAGACCGTGCACTTGCTTTCCCGATTGCTTCGAGTCAAATCGAATCGACGCAAGGGAACGTGAAAACCTTGGTCTACGTAGAGTCAGGAAACGAAGCCGGGAGATGAAGAATGCACGACGTCGCATTACGACGATTTACATCGCGGCGAGTTCCACTCGGAACCGGGGGAGGGTGAAATATGTATGCATCGAGACTCGCGACGGAAATTTATCCGCGGATGAGAGAAACCGAGCCAGCTAGTGGGGTCGGGTAACCGGAGACGAGCTTCTCGAATTGTGTCACGGGTCGTCGGTGTACACGGCTGAAACGAGCGTTGCGACCAGAGGATAAAAACTGAATGCGATAACGACGAGATCAACATCGGCAGACGGATAAATGTAAATTTTTTGTGCTAACTGATATTTCCGACTGAGACGAAAGATACTCGAGGAATTGTACTTGATAAGTAAACTGTTGATTTTCGTGCAAAATACGATATTTGTATTTTAAACTGGAAATATTATATTCTAATTTTTTATATCGTAATTCAAAGATTTTTCGTTGGATGATCGAAAAAATAAATTTGTGGCAAACCAGTGTAAAACCAGGAATGCAGTTTTCTGCAATCGAAGGCAACCTTTCGCGAGTTGACCGTATCGAGCAGATAGGAATCGACCTCAGAAAGGTTCGCGGAGAAACGCGAGCTACGACAGGCCAAGAAGAGTGAGAGAGAGAGAGGAGAGTGGGTCGTTAACGCGGTTGCCCTTGCTAGGCCGCTAAGTAACGATGTCGTATCCCCGACGTAGGTGCGCGCACCGTACCTTACGTGCCGTGTAAGTACATGCCCGATTGCGCATGAAACCATTCACGCGAGGGAAGCAATCCGCTGTTGCGGCTACGTTAAATCGTACACGAGCAGACGATGTCACGGATAACGGGCCAGCGATAATTTCTGTCCACGTCTGGTTGAATCTGGCCGCGTACAACTTTCTGATAGTTCACCATCAAAATTGGTAGCGACGTGAAATTTTCATGGAAACTTATTTGAAGAACGATTGTAATTTAAATCGTCCCTCGTGATTAATCTTTGTAAGAGAAAATTGGGTCGCTAGCAACGTCGGTAGTAATGAAACAAAAGACTTTAATGAATAACACTTAGAGAGGTAATTGCTGTAACGAAGTTCCAATGAAGTGGTACGTATGTTACGCTGTTCCATATAGTATACTACATCGAGATCCGTGAAAAAAGAGAAAGGTGGAATTACCGCACGGGACGTCCCACTTAGATCGAGCGTCTCGTGCGTCTTTTAATGGAAAAGAGACGGGAAGGGAAAATAAAATTTCGAAAGCCAGAAATGGTTTTCCTTCGAATTTCAGCTGAACCTGAGGCTTAACAGGACAGGTTCAGCCGCGAAATATTGTCGACGTCAGGCGACACCCCAACGCGACATACCCTATCTTTGACAACGCGTTGTACGAGGTGCACGCGGCTCCCATAAACGTGCCTGTGAATATAATGCACGAGGAAACGCGTGGCCCCCGTGCGTGCCTGCCTGCGTGCAGCCGTACACAGGCCGAGAAGCAATTACGTGCCACGGCAATGATAATCCTCGGTTGTAACTACGCGGCTAACTATATCGCGGCGTATATATCCTGACAACTACAACGCGGTACAGGTTGCGGGTATCGCAGTTTATATGCCAGTCGCTCGTTTACGTCCTACGAGTGTACCGATACGAATTCTCTAATAATGCACTAGCAACATCGCTTAATTGGACGAGGTCCACGTGTTTTAGGATCTTTTATGACTGGCGATCAACGTTTTGATTAATATCATTAATATCAAGTAGAGCAGCTTCGAAAACTAATAAAGTTTGTCACCTATTTGATATATTTAATGACTACAGTCGAGTCATTAGCTACACTCGTCATACTTTCTTGCCTCGCATTTTTAACTTATATAAACATGAACTATCTTCTTTAATAATTATTTGTAAAATTTATTATTATAATTTTCCTGCTCATCTATACTCCTATGTATGTACAAGGGATTTTTTAACCCATGTAGTAAATAAATAAATTAATTAAGTATGCTATGTATAAATTATCAATTATTGCAATAAGCTTGATTAATAGCAGTATCATTGAGCATACACACGTGTCTTCCGTAATTACTAACAAGCAAAAAAAGTTAAATCAAGAATTATGTCCATTGATCAGTCAATTCAAGAATCTAAGTGGGACAGTGTAAATGTAATTGAAACACGTTCTCGCGTCAAGTCCCACCGTGGACTTTCATTAGCCGCGTGTTTCGACGCGAAACAATCTTGTCGCGCTCTCATCGGAGAACAGAGTCACGTTTTACATTTCCCCGCGAAGCCTTTTGAGATCCGGGCGACGACGCGACGCACACGGACATGGGACACACGGATCGCGACGCGAATGATGCAACGACATCGTTGCATTCTGGTAAACGACAATGCCAGCGCAAGAGGTTGCCGCGACGTTGCTCCGCGGTAATCGCCGCTAGAATATTCATGAACGTATGTACACCGGGAGACAGTGAAAAAGAGACGCGGGGAAAGGGATCGTTGAAGAAAATCCGATAGAACGTATCAAACGGTTTTCCGTTCGTTTATACCCGCGCGATTCCGGTGCGCGAAAACTGTGTGCCACGCAACACGGGAAAAAGAGTTCTTTTGTGAAACGCGTTTAATATTCATGAGTTGCCCGTGATAAATTTTAGAACTTCAGACTCGTTAATGAACGCGGTCGCATCTAACGGTTTCGACGAGAATAACTTCAATTCGCGTTTCAATGTAAATTTCGATCTAAACGTTAGAATCTGTATCCCTGTTTAAAAAAATTGAGTATCTTCACGGGCAAGAGTGAAACGCGTACTTACGACTCGTCTACCGTGAAGTCTCTCACGGAAACGTAACGGTAAACTACGGCAGCCGGTGCTCGTTCCGCGCATACCACGAGCAAACAGTCCGACTTCTTCTTATTCCTAAATTCCGCTCGATCCTGTCCGACGACGATCCTCGCCGTGAAACAACTTTCGCGTTGCTATTAAATTAATATCGACTCGCTTCTAATTAATCCGAGCAATTAGCGAATTAACTTTCCTAACGATCGCAGTCACGTTTCTTACAGCTTCCATTCAGAGATTCCGAACAATGGGAAACTTATACATTATTTAAAGCCAATAACGGTGATAAATTCCTCGGTTTGTTTCTATTCCCGGGGATGAACTCACGTAAAAGGTGTTTTGGCAAGGGGGAGACGGTTTACGAAATAACATGCAAATGAGATTAAAATGCAGAGGCAGAGATTCGAGGGACAAATTGACGCTTATCCTTCGCAGGAAACATTTATTTCGCGAAATTAGAGCGGAGCAGAGTGCCGGGGACCGTCGAGCGGACATCTTCGAGCGTGAGGGCATGAATCCAATTACGTCGACTTTTATTTACAGGCGGGATACAATGAACGTTCACCCTCCCGCTGACGATCCCTCCCTTCGATCGCTTCCTATCCTTTACGATCCCCACGCGACATCTCTGGCAACCTTTTGCTCCATTTCCCATCCCCGTTCCATCATGGAAACTTTTAAACAGAACTTGGTCAAACTCCCCTATCACGTGTTCTGAAGAACTGTGACTTCGATAAAATTTATCCGCGGTCAATCTTAACTATTTCAAAACGAAATTATTTGAAAGATCAAATTTTCACCGTGTCGACGATCGCGGGGGGAAAATACCAGAGCTTTATTATCCCAAACAGGAATTTCCACAGCAGGGAAAATAACGCTGTAACGTCGAACAGTCCGCGAGCGACTCCACGGAACTCGAAAACGATCCCGGTCTACTTCTGAGCTCAATTTCAGAGCTCAATTACCGTAACCACGCTCTTTATTATTTCTACCAGCTGTTTGCTCTCCGCTGGCAATTTTTCCCGTCCTTAAGGCCGGCAGTCGCCGTTACGCGATCCGCGCAATTTGTTCTTTTTCAACCGTTACGTACAACGTATGCACCCCTGACAATAAATCCTACGATACGGGCTGATAAAAACTTCTGCACAACCAGTGGTTTAAACGACGGAGCCGATTTCCAAAATTTCCACAACTGAAAATTCTATCATAAAATACAAGTTTAAAGGATCCTCGTTTTTTTGTTAAAATTATTAAATGACGATTGGTCTTATCCTTTCGTAAATACAATTTTACTGAAATTATTCATGATAGGATTATCTGTTATCAAATTTGTTATATGCAATACAAAATTCTAGGAAGAGTTCTATGAATGTTTCGACCTATGACCCGATGCTCCCACGAATTGTACATTCAATAACTGGAATTACATGAGTGAATTTTGCGGTACGGCCCTTGAACCGGACTATCGACACGCAGAAACTCGAACGAGGCTCAGGTCGGAGGACGGCGTTCAGCTTGAACGACAAAAATGCCGGGATCCGTGCAATTTTAACGAAGGCTCTTTTTCTCCGGAGAACGCTCGAGCAATACCCGTTCGTAGAAAGTCCGTGGCGAATAGACGAGAGAGGAAGAACGTACCGCGACGCGATTTCACGTACGTGCGCGCGAGCGCGCGTGCACGACCCCATTCCAGCGAGAAATGCCTCCGAGAGCTCGCCACGGACCTTCTTTCAAGCCTTCTCCAAGGTTGCCGCGTTCGATTAAATCCACGAGTGAACGAACCGTGGCCAGCGCGATCATGTTCTTTGTGTAAAATGAAAACCGCGGAAAATTCATTTATTTCGTACAAAATTTCTCATTTGTCTGTTGTGTTTTCAATTTCTTGAAAATAAAGAACGATGTACTGATCATGCACGACTTTCATCTGCAAATAAATTTATTTGTTCCTGTATATAAATAATTGTAACAAGAATTTCTAAGTTCTTGTCTGTGATCGAATTAAGAATTCTCGACTAGCATTAAAAGATTCGTGTCTCGTGGGCGACAAGTTAAACTTTCACGCTCTTCAAATATTTACAAAAACATCAAAGCAATTAGAAAGGAGGAATCGTGTAAACACGGGGATTTCGAAGACGGTAAAACCAATCGGTTGCTTCATGCCTTATTCATCCGGCCTGTTTAAATAATGGGTTTGGCACGGTTCGATTTAAACGGCCGGGACACGTTCTCTCTTAACTCTGGCCACGTCCATGGAAAACACCGAAATAATTCCCGCGTGTCAAAGCCGTGGATCGATTTTGCGCTGGAGGTCGCCGACGAAATTTCCCGCATGCCGAGCCGTCTAATTCGCGATCCGAACCGCACGCCGGCGATTATCCGAACGGATTCACGTGGGAGCACGGCGCGCGGCGTGTCTAGTGAGAGTCCGACGATCGAAACCGGTTTCTCCCGACTAATTTCGTTATTTCACCCGTCCTTCTCCGTTGCACCGGCGGAGAAAGCTAGAACGCGTTTACTCGTAACGTTTTGACGTTCCCCGAACTTCCAACAATCCCGTAAAACGTTCGCACGATTTATTAATTGCTTTCGATCGGATCGCGTTCTGGCATCTTTTTACACAGTGGGAACTATTCCGTGAATGCGATATCAATTACCGCGTGGAACCTTTATTGAAATTGCCACGTTAACGATGTAAATACTGAATAAACTTGTTGCAGGCTCCTCTGGACGAACAAGGAAATCTTAAAACAATTCCTCCAGAAATAAATGATTCATAAAAACAATCAATTATTAATCAAATTTCGAACCAGATATTTCCTATGAAAACAATCTTGTAGGTAATCCTACTGTAATCATGATACAAACTAAAATGAAAGTGCACAACAATGGGGACTGTCTGTGCAGGAAAGGAAGCCCTTCTCGAAGAGACAGCGGATGTAGTCGCGCGAGCATTATGGTGCGCCTTCTAGTAGTTTACAAGCAGCTTGAAACTCAACGTCGAATAGAAAACGGGAGAGATAGAGAAGGGAGTCGAAACCCGCGGGGGCTGTTGCCCTGAGACCCGAGGTTGAGAGAAGCAAGATTAATTAGATGCCGATGACAAAGCCGGAGGAAGAGCGTGTCTTCGCGCTCCGCACCGGCTGACGTTCATGGCCCGATAAACTTTGAAATTTTGACGACGCTCCGTAGCCTTCTTCCTGCTGACAATGCCCGCGCGATAACGCCGCTATCGATTCGGTCCCGAGACGAGGAAAATTGAACACTCGATTAAATCCTCCGTGCCTCGTTCACCAAATTCCTGAATCGAGGGATTCCCTCTCTATCATGTAGCAATCAATTCCCTTTTGTATTTTGATATCCTCCAGTTTCTTATTACCGTTAGGTATTAACAAATCACTTGTACTTTTACATTGTACTCTTATTTAGAATATGAATCCTTTTTGTACTTTAATTCTCTCAAGCTTCTTGTTTTATTGAATACGACGCGTCATGTCTACTTGTATTATAGCAATTAATACAATAAAACACTTGTATATATTTACAATTCTTCCCATTTGAACTATAAAGAATGATTCCCCTTGTTTGTCTCGCGCAAACAATGTACAGAATTACTCGGTCGTTTAATTCGAGTGTCCCTTGACTGGGAACACGCCACGAAGAAATGCTACTAGGAAATCGTTTAATGGATGCACGACAATGCGAGAGAGGTAAACGTTCGAGCACGTGACGGAAACCTGTCGCGCATCGATCGCCGAGACGAGACTTAACCGAAGGAAACGACCCTCGGGGAGAAAGAGAAAGAGGGCGAATGATTCGTGGGGCGCCTGAAACCCCATCGGTCTATACCCCGCGTGGGTTCACGCGACACAATAACGAGACGCGAATGTATCTACACGGTGACGCCTGTGTTTGAACACGTTGATACGTGGTCCCGAGGGCAGAGCTTCTCACTTGGCACCCTTCCTCTTCGAGGACGTCTCCCCGCGTTCGGTTTTGTTCTTTTCTTAACGCAATTTTCGCGTTACGACGAAGGGTATCGCAGAAGAATGGAACGACTCAAATTAATATCGAATTATTCGAATTAAGCACGTTCTATCCAAGAACTTAATAAACATATTCAATTATACTTCTTTCTAAGAGCTTAAATAGTTATTTCGAAGAAACTGGCGTTAAAACAATCTTTATATCATTTTTATATTATATTATCATGTACATCGTTTATTACGATGATAAAAAAAATAACGGAGCGTCGTCGAAAGGCAAACGGTTCTTTAAAAAATGAACCTCAGAGAGTCTTCCGAAGGCAATCGACGGAACGGAAAGAAAGATTGAAAAGAATGAGAACCGCGGAACGACACGAAAAGGGGGAGCACCGTACGCCGAGCGCCGCGAGGTTCAACGTCCTCGTCCTTAACGGTCGTCATCCTGGCGCAGTCCTGGCGGGTTCTATCGTGCATCCGCGGTCGAGACCTCGCGCATACGATCCTTATCGTTCACGAAGGACGATCGTCGAGCCGTGTAGACGTACGGCCGATGAATGAGTATACACGCCCCGGGCTCGTTGCGAGCCTCGAACGTGATTTTCCCGATGCGAAATTACGCCATTCCGTTCACGCACCGAGATTTTTCGTCTTTACCGAGGAACAAGTAAACGCGCCAGTTCGTCGGACAGCTATCGACGAGAAAACAACTTCTAACTCTTTGACGTATTATTATATTCGAAAGAAAATAAATTTCTAATTAGTGATTTAATTATTTCTAACGTAAACTACAATTGTTTAAAAGACGAAACTAAGGCATTTGATATAGTCAACTTACGAGCATCAGTCCATATCCCGATTAAATCTTCGATGATGAAACACTTACCTGTAACAAAAAGAAGAAAAGCTTGTTATTAATGTACCGGAGCTAAATTAATCGGATGACGACGAATGGTCGACAGCGCGACGAAGCGCGGGCATGCGAAAACCGTGGAAAGCTGGTTGTCCCTGACCGCAATAAACCGAACAAAGCGGTCCAGGGGACGCGAAAGAGAGCAACGACAGGGCGAAGAAGCGATGAGGCCGATTTCGATGGGACAGGGAATGGTAACGAGGGGAGTGTCGGATTGAAAGGGAACGATGAAAGGGATCGAACAGTGGAACGGGGAAGAAAATGGCGGGCTGCGATATCGCAGAATTTGAACGCGAGTACAGGGGGACACTCGTGGCATGTTGGGTCGGGTGGCTCGGGCTTGGGAACGTCGCCATCACCGACGTAGCCAACAACCACTGCCGGCAGCATCGGCGACCTTACTCGTCACCACAATACCGTGGTGAAACTGCTGCCACCGACGCTCGCGTTATTACCTCACGTGCCTGCATGCCCGGCGAAGTTACTTCCAAACCACCCGACCCACCCCCATCTCTCTCTTCCCTCCGTCGTTTCATTCGATAAACGCGAACGCGGCAACCGAATTTTTCGATCAGACGATTGGTTTCGCGTTTCGACAAGCTTTAAATGAAAATATTTCTCGTGAAAAAAATGAACTGTTGTAGTATTACGAATAACTTCGTGTTTCAAAATATGATCGTAAAATAGTTTGAAACAGTTTATTTAACGCCTCGCATAAAATATTTCTAACTGGTTCTGCTTTAGCATATTTACTTACTGAGGAGCTAGATTTGTTTAACGGATAAGGGAGATTTATAACCGTGGCTGCGAGAGGAAATAGGATGGTCGACGATCGATGGTTTTCGGATCGGAGTTTCCGATCGAAGAAATAAAACACGTTCGCGCTAGACGTTAATAATTGCATCTCGCGACCTTGTTCCGGCAGATGCAGATCTATCGGAGCGTACGTGCACTTTCGCCCGCAGGATTTACTAGTCGTTGAAAGCACCGAGACGAACGAACGCAAACAGCGATGCAATCGGAACCTCAAACCCCCACCCGGTTCTATTCGTTCCCTTTCCGGTTCATGAAAATACCAGGCTAGTAGATATGTATAGTATCAAGAAAATGGGACGCATTCTTCCTCGCGCGTTCGCAATCCCGGTTTCGCCGTGACCTCTTTTCCACAACCACATCTATTCGATTAATCTTTAAATGGCACTCGCCATTCCTATAACAACTTACTAAGTCCCCGCAGACTGTATCATCGTTTTATCTCCATTTATTCTTAATGACGCTAAACATTCCCGATCGGTTTTATAATCTCTGTTTGTGCCGTCCGGCTTAATGCCTCCCGCTGCAATGCGACACGCATAAAACTTCAATCAATACGAAATATTTAAGATTATCCATTGGTCACTCGTCTTGTTATAAAGACTATAATGTTGCTGTTGAAATACAAGCATAAGTCCATATGATGATTTAAGGATGTATTGGCTATACAGTCAATCCCAAAAGCTCATGCACTTTAGAAACACATTTTTCAAAAAGAAATCAGACGTCGGAAGAAGAATGCTAATAATAAACAACAAAAAAAAAATTTTCGATTTTTCTGAGATTTTTCCAAGGGGTACCCCTTCAATTTCCTCCAAATTTTCGTTTTTCGCCAATAACTCCCAAACCGTTAGATATACGGAAAAATTGCATATAACCTTTCTTGTAGAGGACGACGA
>NW_017177240.1:714132-722221 GCF_001652005.2 Ceratina calcarata
GTGTTTTTCTAAGGTACATAAACTTTTGGGATTGACTATATAGCTAATACATCCTTAATGGAATGGATAGTGATACTTGGATATAAAAAATTCCAATTATACTTTAGACGAACCCGAACTACATACGTACATAAGAAGATTGCCATTTAAAACAATAGTACTATTATCGAGCATACATGAAGTATATTATAAGAATACTGCTGAGTACTTTATCTTAAGTCGAGCATTAAATTAGATGCGGAAAGAATAGTAGGCGTATTACATAATCTAAACACTTATACCACAATAAGCTATTTATTATTAGCATTGTTAGTAGTATGTTGTAGCATAGGAAATGCGTTTTTCTAAGATACATAAACTTTTGGGATTGACTGTATAGCCAATACATCCTTAAAGTCGTACCCAATACATTTTAATAAAATCATTAAACAAGTTATTATAGTACTTCTTACTAGCTCGATATATATGTGACTAATTACTGTTTACAAATGTGATGTGATTTATAAAGATTTTTAAAATCGAGACCATGGACAGCGACTTTTTCCTCGAACGACGGTAGCGTAAGGGTTAACACCCAGGGTTGTCCCCAATCCTACCTCGAAATCGCGACGTAATGAAACAATCTCGTCAGTTAAGCTCCTCCGGCAATCCGAATAAGCTCGTGCTCGTGCTCGTTCACTCAAGTTTATCGCGGCTGAGAATCGGCCATGACCTAGGCAGGCGTGACAAGTTTTCTACGCGACATACTTCGCGAGAGTTCAGTCCCGAGCCGCTTTCCTTGGCATGCGTGTTGTTCCATCGATAAAGGTGGTTTGATTAATTGAAGCACGCGAACAGGCCAATTAATTCTCTCGGATGAAAATTGCAGATACGTAAAGAAGACAATCGTACTTGACAATTCTATGTCCATTGAATTGTTCGCAGAGTCGCTTTTGTATAATGTTTATCATCCGTTACACGTTCATGTTAAACGCAAAGTTGTGCGAGGAGTTTGCCGAGGAAACTTTCCAAACTTTTAAGGTAGCGCTCCCAGATCGTTTATCTAAATTAAAGGTTCTGGTTATAATGTAGCGCTCGTCGTGCTTCCTAATCCATGAAATAACCGTTTCACGGGGAACGGTCGACGACCAACATTTTTATTAATCGGCGATCACGCAAGCTCGTATGTTCGCTACCTCAGAAATGACGCCGGGCGCGGTTATCAACGTGTTGAAACACTTCTCACATCTAGATTTTCCCTATCAACATCGTATGCACTTACACTACATGCTTTACCAGCGTTACTGTAATCCTTTCGTTTTACAACACTGACGTTTCCAATAACAGGTTCAATAGTCAATGAGCATATTCATTAACATGAAATTACAATTCAAATCATGAGCAATTGATTGACTGTAATTTACATTATCTCTCAACGTGAAATTCCACTGTATTGTTATTTTAAGAACCCAAGATCATGTTTCAATCCCGTAAAAAATGAATTTGAAGTAATCTGATTGACAGAGCTGTCGATAAATTACGAATCGAAAGAGGCGAAGGTTTTTTTATCAGAAAGAAAGAGCGCCAACAAGAAGATAATTGCTCACCGGAATTCATTCTCTTAACCGCAATCCCGGCGCGCAGCGTGAACGAGCCAAGCAAAAGACCAAGCAAGCGGAGCAAACAAGCAAGCTGAATGCAAATGTTGGTGCGAGTTTCCCGGCACACGTCTCGCAAAGAGTCACGGGCGCCGAGGCCTTAACCTTGACCCAATAATTCTCTGAACATCAGGGACAAGGCGAAGGATCCAGCCTCGGCGACGCGACGTCGAAACGACGTTGTTCGACGTATGGCTCAGCTATTAAACGGGTCACGCGACGACACCGTGAGCGCCGAGTTAATACCGTTAACCCTATCTCAAGATCCGCTTCCGGCAACGTTCTCCTTCTGCTCCACCCACGCCGCAGCTTTCTCCCACTCTACTTTCCTCCTTCCCTTCTTCCTCTCCATTCCTTCTGTCTACTCTTTCGCTTATTCTCTCGTTCCGTTCAACGGGTTCTTCTTCGTTTTCACTGCTCGGTTTCTCTTCGCTGTCTCTCGCCTCCCCTCTCTCGTTCCAACGAGCGTAACCGGAGTTCATTACCCACGAACTGGGATCAACGGGTCCGCCTTTAAATCTACAGTTAGGTGGTAGGTATCACAACCTGTCGGGAACGCTAATTAAGATCCCGTGGCCAAACCCGCTCTTTATCGCGTTGCCAACGTCTTTCTACCGCTACGTACACGCGATCGGAAACGACTGATCGATCGACCATCGCAGAAACCCAAGGAAGAGAGAGGGAGATGGAGGGAACTCTTACTGGAGATGCTTCCGGGATAGGACACGGTCGAAGGAACAGCGAAAATTGCCAAGCGATTCCTGAAAACGATCTCTCCTTCGTAGTATACTTAGCGGACGGAAACAAGAAATCGTATTGTTTGCGGGTTTTACAAGATCTCCTTTCCGGAGTATCTACGGATTTTCAGAAATGAGTTGCGGGCTCCCGACGTGATCTAAATCTAAACGAATCCTCCTTTTTCGAACTCTATAAATTGTACTTGAAACAAGATAGCGTAAGGCCGCATATTGCTTTTTGAATACAAAATGTAAGAGTGGAAAAAGTTTACGCTTCGGATTTCTCAGATCGGAGAAATACATTTGCGATAGCCAGATGAAGAAATTTCAGATAAAACCATCGTTTGTTTTATTATGCAGCGTTTGGATTTTTTAATGTATGGAAACTAATAATTAAAAATTGCAGAGACAGTTGATCCGCCCTATGCCTGGCCGTTTAATTGCTGACTCAGCGAGCGCGAAACGAAAAGGGAGGTTCATAAAACCGGGCCGCGCGTTCCCGTAATTGCGCAATTATTTACGCGCACTCCGGCCGCGCGTAACTGACCGTAATTACGGGCGCAACACAATAACCGGAATGCAGTTGTATGATAATGAGGAAAACGAGCGTCTTACCGAGGCCGCCGCCGTGGCGCGGGCACGGTATCCTCTCATGCGGTCGCGCCTCTCGAATAACTCGTCCTCTAAACGAGACGACGCGACGCGATGGGACGAAGATCCCCCCGTGTAGATTCTGCGAATCCATTTCGCGCGGCACCTCGCTCGCCGCGTTAATACCCACTCAACCCGCAGCTAGACACCGGATATTACGCGTATATTCCCGCCGCTCCGACGCGAAATTTCCATTCGGAACTTTCACCGACTGCCGATCGTGATGGACGAAAGCCACCGCGTCGAATTCGTTCTCCAAGTGAAAATGAATTCGACACGATTTTCGAAAACGAGAGAGTAAGGAATTATTTAACAGTAATTGGTTTTGTTATAAAGCCTGACAGAAGTACATTCTGATTTATGAAAATTCGAGGGGAATACGTTCACGCAATAAATTCGCGCTATTTGACAAAATAATGAAACGAGTTATAGCATATGATACTTATCGATTCACCATGTGTAATCGAAGAACATGTTGTTGAGGATATCGCATTTTCATTTAAATTAAGTCAGTAATTCATAACGTTATCGCGCCGGTTAACGAGTCTTCTCCTTTCCCGTGGCGCAGGGACATACGAATAAATATGCACATAATTTGGCGAGCGCGCATAAAGCGCGACAATTCGACGCTCATTTGGAGCGAATGCTCGAGTACACCCACGACTTAACGCGAATCGTTTACTGCGGCGTACAAGCGGACAGCGGCGACGGGGAACCGGTTCGCCGTTGAATGGAAGTGAATTTTCCCGCGGAGGGGTCGAGCGAGTTAACGACGTGCTTCGCGGCGAGCGAAGCGAGAAGGAAACGGTCGACGACACGCCACGGAACAGAGAGTGCCGTGGCATGGCGACGGGAAACTGGAGCAAACTCGGGGCCGAGGGTAGTGAGACCCACGGGAAGAAGAGCGGCCGAGGGGCAGAGAGACGGAGGAGTCTTGCTTGATAAAAACAACTTCTCGTCGACACAATGATTTTTCCGGTTGCCGCGCGCGTGGCTAACTTTCCTTCCCCGTTGGCTCGCTGTGAACCCGGCAGGCGTATAGCCGGTTTCGAGAAATTAGAAAAACATTTTCGTCGTAAATACTTGAGGATTACGGAAAGTTTAAATGAATTTAAGGGAGTCGATACGGTGACTCAAGCAGAGCCGTAATTAAAGTGATTCTGCATTAAAGAGAACGATCGACTGCTTTCGAGCTCCGTAACTTATTGTTAGTAAGAAACTGCAATCTTCGCTTTAAATGCGATCACTACATACACTGCGGATCTTTATGCAAAATAAAACATTTATTGTGTGAGTTTGAAGAATGTATTTTAGATAAACATTAAAGTATCCATTTAGCTTTTAACATTCCAATATATCTTATTTAATTGCAAAATGTCAAGGGGAAAACGATCATATACGAAAAGCTATAAAGTACGGTAAAACTCAAAAGGACAAAGGTCGATCGCGAAACGCGTAATCCCTAAGCGCTCGTCCGAGACTTCGGTTCCTATTTCGCAAATACGGGGTGAATGCCGCGCGACGTCGAGAGGCTGCAGTTAACCTCTCCAATTTAAACGCGGAACCTCTTCGATTCTTAATGGCCGATAAATCGGTTCCTCCCTCGGTCTCTCGCAATCTGGCCGTATCCTGTGGGAAACGAACGGGAGAAGGGGGGGTGGAAGAAAAGAGATTTCAGTGGACCGCGTTCGACGTGCATCACCGGCCGAGGCCAAATGGGAAAACGACATGCGAAGGAGAATAGTGAAGGTGGAAGCAGAGAGGAGAGGCGAGAAGACAACGAATTAATTTCCCTATTAGCGGTCGCCAGTCTCAATTGCCTTCGTCCTCTCCCCCTCCGCCCTTTCGACCTCGTTCTCTGTCTATCTCCCTCTTCTTCGCTGCGAACCGGAAGCCGAGTCATTTATCCAGACCGGGTCTCGTTCTTGTAACCGAACACCGACGAATCTGTGCTCGCGTTCGCGAAAAATCGTGCTAATTGGACCTCGAATTTAACACTCGTCGCTACCCCAATTCCCCGACTCAATTTGCCCCTTGTGTGTTAAATTAAAAGGGCTAACAGATCTGTCGATATCGTCAAAAATAAATGTCCCGTCGAAGCTTTTTATTTTATATTTGTTCCTTATTCAGTTCCCATTTCTCTTCAGTCTATCGCGACGCGGTCGACGGGAAATGATCCTCGCTAGCGAACCGAGAAATTCATGCCTGTTAACGGAAACCGGCTCGAGGGGACGTCTTTTCAAAAACTCCCGGGGATATAATGCCAGACAATTGCCTATGAGACGAGTAAACATAAGTGCTGTTAATTCCTGCACTTGTTGAGGAAAACTCGTGGGTCATACACAGAATTAATTTTCTCTTTATTTGCATACCAACTTTACTGTTTTAATTAATCACGATTCAGTGTTCAAAGCACTAAAAGATAATAAAAAATTGAAAGGATCTCGAGTGGCGATTAATCGTTTCAAGTGGAAATATTAAATCAATGACAGACGCGAACTCGGGTTGTGCAACGAAACTCGTAAACTGCGAAATCAAACGGGGAACGTTTAATCGATGACGATCGACGAAAACGCTCGCAGCCAAGAGAACTCTCCGGGTATAATAATAAAAAAAAAAGAGTAGAGAGGGAGGTAAACGATGGGACAGAGGGGTGTTCGGTATTCACACATTACCAGCCATCCGAGTCGCGATAAATAAAACAAAGAGACTAGTAACTCCGCATGCATCCACGTACGATTTCGCGTGCATTAAAAATCCGTCACGATCCAATAAATAATTCGAGTCGGCCACACATTGTTATCGATGCGCGCCGCCTGTTTTCAACCATTATCGATCCTGAATACCTCGTAACGATGCACGCGCGCACCTTCTATAGAAAGCGATCTGACCTACTGCTCTATTCGAAACTACCGAAGAGCTCTTCCGTTAACCAACTTCTCAAACGGATCGTCATTATCGTCGTACAAAACTGTGAGTAATCAGATACCTGTTTATTAGCCGAATAAATGGAAAAAGGATGTCACTGATCCATTGGAAAGAATAAATAAGAAAGAAAATTTCACACTATAAAAGAAGATACATCTAGATGACAAAGCAGGAACAAGAAATATAAGCCAATAGCAGAGATTGAATAAAGATTAGCCCCTTCCCTTATTCGAGCTTGGTATCTCAGAAAAGATGTAACTTTCGTACCGAGGACAATAAAACACAAATTAAACCCGGATGATGCTCGACCTATAAGCTCCGAGCACTAATTGCCCATTAATGGCTTCAAGTTGAAGCGTTAAGGCGGTCGTAAATCTGCAGCTTGGCAAGGTTGTATTAAAAGCGTAGATACTAGCCAGCCCGTGAGCCCGCCGCAAAATTCTTTCGCGCTCTCTCTCACCGCAGGTCGGAACGACTGATAATAAAACAACTAAAGCACCTCGACGATGATTCTGTTAAATAATGTTAGGTCGGAACTCGCGTGTAATTGTTTCACTATCGTAATTATTAGTGATCTCGAGGTAGAACAAATATTACGAGCAGACGCTATTAACCCTTTGTCTTACCCGCCAACTTCCGATTGCTCGGGCCACAATAAATAAAAAGGTCGAGCCATTTAGCTGTTTAGCCGTGTGCTCGAACTTTAATAGATATAAGAATTGTTTAATTCTTTTAGGGAATTATAATCTAAACGTGTAACCGTAACGAAGAATTACACATAACTGAAGTAAGAAAATATCAAAAACAACTGAACCACGAGTCTGATTCGTGTTGAAACGAAGTGGCACGAGTCAGACTCGTGCTTATATTGTCTCTGGCCAAAATCTCTTACGACGAGTCTCACTCGTTGTTGTACGACAAAGATTTAATATATATAGTATCCTATTTTTTCTAGTAGCTTTAAAAGAGTGAAAGGATGATCAAAATGTGTGTCTCGTTCAGCGTAATGAATGCCTAAGCGAGACTTAAACGGGTCGCCTACTCGTTCCCCGGGCACCGCGTCGACAGAGCCGATTTCCACGCCGTCATCCATAATAATTAGTGGCGACCGAGCTGCGGCGTCCGTCAACGATAATTAACCGGGAAAAGGGGGTTATATCGAGCGCTAACGATGGATGAACGGACGGCGTTGATTCCGACTCGTCTCGTGCGTGTCTTTCGAAGCCGATGCGACGATTAATGTACACGCGACGACGAATCCGAGCCGCGGGTAAACCGAGATAAACCGGAGCCCGCCGACCATATGCAAATTGTTGCGTGTTCCTCGCGTGATTTTATGTACGATTCGACGATAAACGTCGCAGCGATTTCGCCACCGTACCGTGGAATGCGGTTCACGCGACGATATTAACCGAGCCAGAAGGCGATCTCGAATGTTAATGAATTCGTTATCGTCCCTTACCTGATAGATTATACTAGCGGTGATTTCGATGGAAGAGCTGAATCCCTTGCCCCTTGAAAGCCCTGATTACTCGAATCCTGATTGCACTCTCGTTCGCAACACTCACTACCGACGCGGAACTGTATGTCACGAATTGTATGAAACAAAACACGATAATTAACATAATTCGAACGCGAAACTGCGAAACGCGGAGGTGTCGTTCCGGTGAAGGTACGTAGATAACTGAATGAGACCCGCAACGAAAACGTCCTCTGTAAGAGCACCCGTCTGGCGGACCGCCGAATCACACAATGCGTCATACTTAGCTATGTTCCGGGCCGTTCATAATGTTTACATTCTCGAGCACGTATCCCTACTACGTTCTCTTTCACGTATTTAAGTTTCTATTATCCAAATTGCTGATCCACTTTTTATAAATGCGAACACGTAAATATACATAAATCATCGCAGTAACGAAATGTGACACATTTTTTCTACAGCATTTGTATTTTTACACTGAAACCATTGTCACGGTGTAAGAAAGAACAGCAGGTTCACTGTGTCAACAAGTGTACTAAGGTAAAGGAGGTAGTACTAGGACAAAACGAATTTTGGAACCAGTACTTGGACATAATAGATATGTATTTAATAATTTACTGTCCAAGTTTACAATCCCTTTTGAAACTTAATACGTA
>NW_017177240.1:726819-735658 GCF_001652005.2 Ceratina calcarata
CAGGTTTAGCCCCTCACTAATTAATCGCGCTGCAATACCTGGATAAATTCGGATCTGGTATAAAAGCCATTCAAACGTATGATATATTTTTCACAATAAATGATTTAGTGTATTTTCATAACTTTTCAACCCTTTCTCTTAATCCAACTGTTTCTCAATTCGCTTAGAGGCGTCATAATAATATTGTCCCAGTTCTGATTCCATACTTGTCCTACTACACCACTCGTTGAGATTAAATGTGTCCTACTACTGCGGTTGACAGCAATTTTTTTTTAATGCGATTATTTTAATACATATATTACAAAAGAAGGTTTTTTTTTTCTTAAATATGACTATGAGATCCCAGCTATCTGCTAAGATGATAAGTTTTCATGTACTATGCTTAAATTTCGTAGTAAAAAAACATTATAAAAAATGTTCCAAAGTGTCCAGGTACTATCTCCTTTACTTTAATAATTGACTCTTGCGTATGACAATCGTATAACTAACAACATGGCAGTTTAATTGAACGTCCGTGACTCTGTCTTTATATTTAAAAATATTTATAATTAACTTGTAGCTCTTGACGGTATTTAAAACATGGCGAATCTGTTGGTCATGAGATCATAGGAGCCGACATCGTGAGCGAACTTACTGTTCTTTCTTATACTGTGCCATTGTGCTGCATAAAATTGATAATTTCATTCAAGCTGTACGACTCCGGTTCCCAACGCTACAATTAACGAGCATCGCAATGGTAATGAAAGTTGCCACTGTACGCGAGTTTCCCGTGTTGTTTAAATATTTAAACTACACGATGCTCGACATTGTTTACGATGATTTTCCGCGCGCCGTCGCGTCGACGTCGGGGTCTACCCTCGGTCGACGAGCACCGAGCAAGTTTCTGACGGAAAATCGATGCGTAAGCGCCATTGCGCCTGGCTGCTATGATAGATCTCATATAAGTCGGTTACAATCCGTGTTAGAATCTTTCTTCTACCTTTACTCAAGAATCTTCTTGTTCAAGGTCTCTTCAACGATACTTACAAGACGTTCAGATGGTTTAAATATTTGTTCCGCGGGACTCGTGAAAGGAACTCTTAACCATAGAAGATTTAACCCTTTTTCCGAAGCGAATCGTCATAGTCGCATGAGACGACTAGCAATTTGCACAAAGGAAAAGAAAAAAACACCTGCATGCACATTGCGCGCACGATTATGGCACGCAAGTCCCATACCTGCTTCGAGAGTTCATCCATATTACTTTTTCACTCTTACGTCCGAAAAACCTGAGACAAACCTAGCTACTAATTGCAGATACTATAAACGTGGATTCGGGGTCTGATTTCAACCATCATCGGCTGGACCACGGTCGATCAGCTGCTAACTCGTCACATCCTACAGTCACATCGTGACGCGTATTTCGTTAAGAACAATATTGCTTCCAAGGATTCAAATATATTCATTTAAAATTATATACTTCAAAATGCTTAATCTGACGATATGACTAAAATTTTGTTAAACCATAAACCGTTCGCTTTACTATGCTTAAAATATTGAATTCTAACTGATGGGAAAGGCCGCGAGTTTTCTGCTGCAAGCTCCTATTAAAGCTTGCGGCTCGTTATCTAAAATTATTAAACTTTAGAGTTTATCGTTGAACCATTTGTCGTTGTGCTACGTGGAAAGGATTATTTACGCTCCGGCGTATTGTCGGGGTAATGGCAACAGAATCTCTATACGACTTTCTAAAACGGTTTCTAAACGGTTAGCGGGTACCAGATGTTTGACACCTGAGAGAGTGTTGCTTATTAGAAACTTGGAACAATATATTCGCGGCAAGTTGCTGTTACCGTTTCCCACTCACGGCTCCCGACGTCTGTAGTGTATTAAACACCGCTGTGTTACGTGCATGCATAAGCCTGATAGGTCAAAGGTTACTACGCCCGGTTCATGCGGCCGTGGAATTTCATCGAAATTGATGCGTAACATTTGGAGACAGTCCACTTAATGATCGTGGGCGAGCGAGTGTGAATTACCGAAAGGTCGCACTCCGGAATTGGAGGGTGCATTAAAAGTCAAAGAGTCAGGGGTTGAACCAGTTCGGAGTCTCCGTGGGCTCGAAAGGCCAACTTCAACTTGAAAAATAATTATTCCTCGAATCCGTTGAGCCGCAATTTAATCGAGCTAAATTATAGCTCTTTACAAATTACGTTCCCGGTCATTAATTATCTTTGACCCTTGACCCCGGAACAAACAAATCCTGTAGGGGTTCGTTGAAGGGATAAAACAACAGATCGTCCCTTTAGGGTTAGCAGCATCGCAGTTATTGCGTTAAAAAGTTTGGGAGAACGATCGTGCGCAAGAATTTCGACGGTTCGCAGGCTGTTTACCCGCGGCGTGGAGCGAGTCCGGGGGAGGAGCGGAATAAGGCGGGGTGGGTTTAATCCGCGGAACTTCCTGGAAGATTAAACCCTATTCCAAGGGGAGCAGCAAACTTGTCCTTTTTAAATCGTTTTCGCAACCCGGAGAATTTTACGTAGTCGGAGCGGGAGCTCGGCCCCCGATGGGAACAACGACGTTAATAATTTGCGAGTTTCAGCAGTTATGTACGTAGTGCGGCTGGTTACGAATACGCGGGAGACGGCGTCGAGTTTCCGGCGAAAAATACGGTCTGACCGGAGTGGATCTTACGGCGCACCCGAGTCGTATACCATACACACTGACACGTAGTTAAACTATACGTTTTTTTACAAACGTCGTCTCGTGGAAAACGAGTTCGAGGAATGGAAAAACGTTGCATGACCGTTGCGAGTTGTTTACTATTTTTTTACGGAGCATATGATTACTTCAACCCTTAAATTTTATATGTGTTAAGCTATTATACTTCAGAGGGAATTGTTCACATTTTTAATTGCAGCGCGCGAGAGAATGTCCGACGGATGCAAGGGAGAGGAGAAAAGAAACGATGAAAAAAGGACGGGCGAAACGGAAGAAACGTTTGCAGCGCAATGGTACACGCGATAAAACCTATTTTATTAACTGCGATCGTTAATAAAATTACCTCCGTCTGGCGAAATGATCGTATCTCTCGATTTTCTCATCGGACTTACCAATTACGATATACGATCCCGTCTGAAAGCTAATTATTGAGAACAATGCCACAGGCGCACACGTGCCCGCACCGTCCTCCTCTCTTTTTCCTTTCCCTGAATATAACGTACCGCGGGATAATCGTGACAAAGGAAAACTCGCGAAAATCCAGTTATTACTCCGGAATATTCGCGAGCGATACAGAATTAATTGGGTATTTAATATGAAATTGATTCGGAATGTAATTCCACGGCGCAGCGTTTTGGAACGCGGAGCTCGTGATCTTCCATGCTGTACAAATTGGATAACCGTTGCCGCTAGTCGGAACACGCGATTCGGAAGCCCCGGCCAACATTGTTCGTTTCGATCCGACCGCATCCTCGATTATGAATATTCACTCGTGTCGTTATTTAGATCCCGCCGCTGGTGATGGGTGGCACGCTAGAGGCAATGAAAACTGCCCCTCGGACGGCATTAAATTGCAGGTACGCAACTTCGGAATTCAGTTCTATTAAAAACACAACGATTGAAAGCGTCGCATGTTCACGTGCAATAAAGTTCTGAAAAATTTTCATCGGCACGCGTAAATGAAATTATTATTGATGATTCGAAACGCTGGCCGAAAGCGTATCCTCGAGGCGCACGGCGAGGACTTTATAGCGTAAAAGAAGAGAAGGTGGAACGCCGTCGAGTTCTGGCACACTTTATTGCTACGGTTTCGCCGGGGTTTCACCCTCCTCCTCGTCCCCCATCCATCCTCCCTTTCTTTCTCTTCATCTTTGCCCCAGCTCGTGCCGCTTCTTTATGCAGCCGGCAACTTCCTCTCTCGTCGCGGAACTGCTTCTTTTTCGTGCCACGGCCACGCCTCGTACGCCTCAGAAATCTATAGCCGTTCACCGAGGATATTCGCATAAGTTTTTGGGAGCAATATCGGCCACGCGTGCCGTTTAACTTAGCGTTTCATGACTCCTTTCGATCAACGATATGAAACGACAGCACTTCGATCGTATTTAACGTCTGATCAAAGTTTAGCTAATTGTATCTTTCGACCAAGTTCCTTACGAATTTTGTACGTTTCCTACAGTGAAACATCCGAATGGAAACTCTTGAAGTTTAATGGACCAATCTGCTGCGACTCTTAACTCATTCGAGTATTCAATACCTCGACAGATTACAGACCACAGCAAGTTCCTACGTTTCTGTTTCGAACTCGTAAGTTACGGGACGAGCAGTACTCCCTCTGCAAACTGTCCACCCGGCTTAAACTTTTGCGGCACACCAGGTTCCGGTGGCAAAACTCGTTCCGATCGGTTCTCGTTTCTCAATTGTAAGAGTAGCTAAATGTACACACAGGATGTACACGTACAATGAAAATATAAACTGACCTTTCCTTGATTCCATTAGACGTTTTATACGACGGACCTAACTGAGTCGATACGTTTCTTACGTTCAAACAAAACTTTATTCATTGCCTAAAGATCTTTCTAAAGAGTGAGGAGTAAATATTATTTATCACTTCTGCCTGACCCGGTATATTGTAAGAGATAATTTCGAGCAGCGCGTCCTGTAATCGTGGATCAAGCAAGTTTCGAAATGCATCCGTAATCGCGAGTCCTTTCTGTGCAAACGATCCGGAGGACGACTGTTGGGTTAGACAGAGGGAATAACAACGCAATGGCGAAGTTTCAGTATCCGGCCGCAGCAGATTAATTCGAACGAATATTCTCCGGTTGCCGGGTAGTCAAATACGGGCTTAACGTTGTCTCGGTTAATTTGAACAGGCCGCGCGGTATTAACTTGCCAAATACCTTGACGGATCGCGCCGCGCCGCGCCGCGCCGTGCCGGCTGGACTACGGAATCGAGATTCCCACGAGTACGTCCTTCCTTCCAACCCTCTCTTCCACGAAATTGGTAACGAATCGATATCGCTGCGCGCACCGATGAAAACTCCCGAGAATAAACAGTGGAGAAAAGAAGAGGAGATTACCCGATCCGATCGATCGGTCCGATCGATCCTAGGCGGTCGTACGCGGTCAACAGCGAGAGAGCCCGGTGTACGGTTCTCGAAGAGAAACTTCCCGACACGCTCGACCGGTATCGATCCCGACGATTGCACGCGCTCTGATACACCCGGAAAAGCAACTTCGCGAAATCTCCAAGTTTATGCAACTTAAAATGCTTCCCTTAATATTCGTTGTACAGAAAACATTTGTCCGCGCTCTTTTCCATCTTTTTACTTGCCGTGTAGTTTTCGCTCTTTAGTAATCTCGTTTTCATACATCCGCACTGTTTTAAAAGGCTCTCTTACGCCCGCGCAACCCTCGCTGGCTGAACGTAAAATACTAGATTTAATATTAAATTATACACGGTATCCTCTTTGTGAAAAAGTCGCCTCGCAGCTTGTCAGGTATAAAATTCACGAAACGTCTGCTGGATGGAACCGATAAACGTAATTTCGCGAGGATTCTCATTAACGTTTTCCGTATAATAATACAATTATTCCATTTAATGGAACAGTCGGTTCAAGGTCGCAGATGCAAGGTCGGGCCACGATTCTTTTCGGAGCTGCTAATTCTCCTCTAGGTACGCGCGTTCGTCAGCATCGCTAACCGAGCTTAGCGAACTCCAAAGCTCTCGAGAGCTCGAATGGCTAATTAGTTACGGTAATTGGTTCGCGTTCGATAGTTCGCGGACTTTGCGAAGCTCAAAGCACGGCTGGTAGCTGCTAGTCTATCGCTCTTTCTCTCTCGGCGTACACACGATCTCGAGCGGCCGAGCATCGGTGATGGAGCTCGGGGATTTAATTACCAGCAGGAACTCGAGCACCGGGAATCAAAAGAGTAAGCGTGTCGGTGGACGCGGGACGTTGGCGAAGGGGGAGGGAAACGGCGCGGCGGCTTTCGAACTTGGAACTTACACGGGGACCGTTTCTCCGATGCCATTCCCTTTAATCACCCTCCACGGTTCGAGCAAACACCCGTTTACGTTTCGAGACTGCGACCGGGTCCCGGACCGACCACCGTTCCTTTGTCCCGTCCAACGTTTGCGCCGGGCAAACGCGAAAAACGCTTTTTATCCCGCCGACAACCTGGCCATGATACCGACCCACCGACCAGATTTATCGTCCGCGAGATACCGACGGAATACTAACGAGCTCTATAGAAGTATGTACATCTTTCTTTTCGTTTATTGCGCCAGTGCTTCTCGTTCAATCCGAAACTTGTTCACGTAGGCTCTGGTAGGTCATGTCAATGAGTTGAACCAATGGTATAGAAGCTCATTGCAGGAATGAACGCATCCAAAAAGTTATTCATATGCTTTTAAACTTTGTACGAAAAAACCATTTATACAAGTAATCGTTTATTCCTGTTAATTAGCATCATTCGCTATTTTATTCTCTTTGTGCACATCCGGTAACGAAATCGACGTATGATATGGATTCACAAAAATGAATATCGTTTTTGGAGTTTATTCAGAGTAACGATAATCGTAGTTATCGAACGTTTTAAGTGCTTCGTCCCATATTCCAGTCATGCGTTTCATCGTGAACGATTAAAAATGTAACGTTACCCGTGTAACGCGTATCACAGAAATTCGTAATTTCGTCGGAACCTCATTAACTGTGTAATTACGTGTCCTTTAATAATGTCAAACGAACATCCGATCCGCTCTTTGCCTCCTTGAAAATAGTTATGGAGCTAACACGTAAAAAGGCGCAAATGAAACGGAGGTACGTATTTTTGAAATGTAGTACGCTGAGCGTATGAATCGCATTATAATACCGATAGCGTTCTAAACGCTCTCTCAAACTCGATACGAGGGTAAATATTTCACTTTATTCGTAACATCTATTCTGGCCCGTAACGCGAAGCTGCGCGATAACTGCCACTTCATCAGGCAAATATTTACCGTGGAAACCGCATGCCACGAGCTTTACTTTCAGAAGCCACGTTGTTAAATGTAATATCGGCTTAACAAGAATCACCGAGCAAACTACCGCCGCCCGGAATTTTTACATTAATTCATCGCTACAAAGTCACCCCAACTCGAGGTAAACGTGGCACAATCTCAAACGAGGCATTCTCATAGGCCACGAATTTCTATGCGAAATGAAACTTTTATGATTAGTTTTCAAAGTACTCTTCTCAGTATTCATTTCAATTCCCATATTCTATTCTCTTATGACTGTATATTTTTACACCGATTTGAAATTCAATAGAAAATACTAAACGTTTAATCGGTTTAAGATCGAGTGGAAGTTACAATGATTACGTTTCGCTAATGGACACCCATTAGTTGAATGCCAGTCGGGTTTAGAAATTGTCCCCACAAAATTGACTGGAGTTTCATAGCCCGAAGTCGATCGAAATCAGGATAGGGTTCGTCCCGGCTTGAACGGAGCAACCGGTGTTCGCGCAAACCAGAAACAGCGGAGTAGGTAATTACGTAGCGAGATCGGTTTAAACTGCACACCCATTTATCCGGGGGAACTTTCGTTCGGCGCGGCGGCTGATTTACTTAACCCTCTCCCTCCCTACGCCGCCTCCCGAACGCTTATTAACGCGAAGCGTCGGCGTTCCGGTCGGGTACGCGAACACACGTATCACCACGCGTTATATCAGATTAAGCTCCCGGCGTAATGAAATTATAAGTGTCGCGCACCGGGCGTAAGTAACACCTGTCGCGAATTTAACGCTCGCCAAGACAAGCCGAGATGCGGCCGGCGATAAGCGACAGTTTCCAGCCAATTACGCGTCCCGCGACGTGAGAATTTGTAATTTCAATCCCGACGCTAATTTCAACGCGGCGACTTAAAAACGAAGACGTAAATGACGCGAGCGAGATATCTTCTTATACGTCATTCGTTAACAAACTTGAGGGTTCCCTGAGGTGCCAAGAACCCTGACAAATTTCAACATTAGTAAATAAACATTTATATATTCGTATTGAAATTCATGAAGGATGAACTCATCTTAAGAGCATTGCTACCGGTAAGCGCCGAGTGATTTTTCCCACACCGAGGGGAAGGGTTAATGCGATCTTTGTACGCCTTTCTAGGGATCGTTCGCGCGACCAAGTTTCCCCGGTAGAAACGCGAGGGAGGATCGAGAAGTCGAAAACGCAGGGTGGAAGGAATTGCCGAACGGCCATTTACCGTTTCGGCGCACGAGCGTGGTCGGATCGATGGCTGCACCTCACTTTCACGATCGCCCGACTTCCATTCCCTTCTACCCCTCTCACAAAACGTTCTTCATCCCTTTCTCTCAGCGATCGTCGCTGCCTCTCTCCGTCGCGTCGGTGCATCGAGTGCGTTCACCCTTGCGTCTCCCTTTACCTCCCGCGCGCGCTGCGTCACGCACACGCACGTGCGTCCCGCTCTCTCTCTTTCTCTCTCTCTCTCTCTCTCTCTCTCTCTCTCTCTCTCTGTCTCTCTGCCCTTCCACAGTCACGCACACTTGTTCGTCCCGACCCTCGCGCAATCTTCTCCGAAGAGGATCGCGAGGGAGGCGAGCACCGTGACGGAGCGGAGGGTGAATACACGAAATCGCGTTTCCAAAAGGCCTCGATGGGAATCCCGATCGGGACTCGGAACGTTAAGGGTTCATACGAGGGTTTTGAAAATATTTTGGATGCTATTGCCTGATCGTGTGATAAATATTGAGAAATAAAATAAAAATATAGATAGAAAATTTGATTTCGAAACCAGTGTCGATTTTACGACAGAACTGAGTATACAATAAATATAAAAACTTTACACAGCAATAT
>NW_017177240.1:737291-762937 GCF_001652005.2 Ceratina calcarata
GCAATATTTAAATCATAGAAATTATTATACAAAATGCATTTTTATAATTGACATCATAAATGTTTTATTTGAGAGAAAACTCTGCAGTCTAATCGTAACCATCGAACGCTTGAATTCGCATATATGGATCGAGATCTAAAAGTCTAAATCGGAATTCGAGAATTTGAAAGTTACAGTGCCTTTGGTGAGGAATTCGTGTCCCGTTTCCAATCCCCCGAAACCCATACAATTTCTCGATCTAAATCCTGCGGATCACATTGTGCGCGAGAACCGTCGTGCTTGTTTCTCCCGTTTCGTCCATTGGAAAGGATCAGGGCCCTATTTCGTTTTTCTCGATCAAAGAACGAAGCCTTGCACTCGATCGCTCTTTTATGTCCCGTAAATTGCGCACTACCACCTGATCCGGATATCGTCTAGCAGGTTTCACGGGACACCGAGTTTCAAGGAAGAAAAAGAAGAAGCTTGTAGCACTTACTCTCTGCTTGCCAAACTTTTTATAAGTTATAAAAGTTCGAACGTCGTGATCTATCGCGAAATTTTACAAACTAATCATCGTAACCTAAATCATCAATTTCTTTCGGTATTAGTAGAGATATATAAAATCGCTCGGGTGATAAATAAAGTATCTGTCCACTGCGCAGGCTCGCGGATGGAAAAACCTTGGTACCTAAAGTTGCGGCAAGGTCGTGGTCGTGGCCGTGACCGTGCACCGCTCGAACCCACATGGATTCCAACAAAATCGTCGACCTTGAACGCGTGTACCGTATCATCGCCGGTGCTGTTGAACCGCACGAGCATTGTCGTGACCCGGGCTCTAATGTCGTCGATCCCTCCGGGATTTCACGATGCACTCGCAACAGCCGAGCACAGAGTACATTCGATATCACTTTGACCAGGCTGGTTTAATACACAGTAGAATTCCAATTACTTGAATAATATTTTGATTACTTAATTAATTGATCTCTGCTGGTGACTTCGAACGGTGATAAAAGGTGTGCATTAAACGAGCAGTCGACGAAGCGATGCCAATACAAAACAGGTATACGTATATGCGAATGGTTCAGAGGAAGACAGGAAACCAAAGAAGAACCGCGTAACGAGCGGTGAATCTGCTACAGTTTACATTGAACCGTCTCCGTTCTCCGGCAATTACTATCACAGGCAGAGGGGCCCCGTTCTTCTGTTTCTCGCGAAAAGCCCGACACCCTGAAGAGGGAACGACGGGGCTGTTAAGCCGCGACAAAAGGGGAAAAGCGATTCAGCAGCCGGCCCGGACGTTCCTCGCGATTTATCTCCCGCGATTAATTCGACGGCGGCAGCGTCGCCGTTCGTAATTGGATTATCGCGTCAAGACGACGCGACGGGACGCGACGCGATGCGGCTACAGCATTGTTTCGAGGGTGATCGACGAGACGGATGATGAGAACCGTGTGATTAGTTTTGAACGGTTGCGGGGCTGGCTGTGAAAAATTGTATGATGGACGTTTAAGCGATTATACTGATGAACCGTGATCGATCGCCGGTTTTTAACTGAGAATTACAATGAACGCCGGATCGCTTGACATCGGCGAACGACGTGGACGATTCGTCATCGGTTGATTATGCAAGTAAATTAGCGGAGGCGAAGTTTCTTCTCGAGAATTATGATTCAATACGATACAGGGGAGCCTTGTCCGTGAACGAGCGTGGATCATGTAAGACTAGAGGCTATCCAAACTAAGCTGTACTTGTAAGGCTTCCTCCGCTCTGTCTTCATTACCATAATACAAGGGCACTGACTGTATAATGTTGTCTTACCACGACCAGTACAAATTAATTAAATCTAGTTATCAATTCTATCGGGGAATTACTTTTATAAGCATTGTCTGCTCTTGTTTAACAAATTTCGTCGAATCTGACGAGTGAAAGTAAACGGAACGGGAGCGGGAGGAACTAAGATCGGACGGATCGGGGACAGGTATCATTAGGTAAACGGATACGTGCGAATTATGGAGTACGCCTCGTTTACATACAGGCAAACCACATTTGCCAATCGAGCGAAGAAGCGAGCGCATAACTCGCAGGCTACGTGATCACGCACCCATTACGATCTTCCCCCCCTGGTGGTCGATATACCTCGCCCTTAAAATGGAACGATGAGAATCTCGCGAACAGCGTTCCTCTAATCGGGTCCCGCGTGCATACGTCGACCACACGGGCTTTACGTGTCGACCGGAAATTATAGGAAATTACAAAGTCAATGCGCATTGATCGCAGCGACAGAATTCAAATAGGACCTTATTCCGGTACGGATCGCGGCTTACGCGAACGGACGAGCTATTTCCAGCTCGATCTCTTTGATCTCTCGAAATGTAACTCCAAACGAAACACGAATAGTTTCCTGATTTTTAAAATTGCTTTTCAACCTTCCAATTCCGTTCGATAAACGGATTCTACATTCATTTATTTCCACTACCGGTTGGTACCGAAACAAACGTTCGAATAAAAGTATCATATTTTAATTGTGAGAGTATTAAATCAGCGCAATTCTCGCGGCTTGACGTTGATATACTACCTAATAAACCACGGCTGGTAATGCGATACTCAAAAATCAACTCACGAACCTTCGAAGCGAAGGACCCCCAAAGCAATCCTGAACACGACCGAGCGTGCTTCGACCCGTTAACACGCGAGATAAATTAATTTTAACGAACTCGTTCAACGTTACTTAACGGCTCGATCCTCCGGCGCGGAGCGCAGGTATTCGAAAGCCAACGCTGGAAAGTAACTCTCCGAGAGAAACTGCCCTGTCGGATAAGAACTTGTTGCGTCGTACTGTTCTCGTTCTCGTTGTTACGCATCTCGGAAAACGCACAGCCTATTTGCGTATCCAACAACAATTTCGTAACCCGATATAAAAACTATAATTTTACCAGGATAACATTTTGAATTCGATTACAACTTCGTGCAATACTTATTCAAGCATTTATAAAAATAATTCATATTATAAACGTTTAAATCCGCAATGATTTTTAATATGGGAGCTCCATAACGTGTCATACTATTTTATATTCTTGCAATAAAAGCTTCACGAAAAATTATACATGGGAAGGCGTAATACTTCTTTAACCCTTTTCTCAACCATTTCTCCTATGGAATCAGCGACTAGTCGCTAAATAACGCTCATATAAAGTTTCTTCGAATAAATGATCGTCGCTTGGAACAGCAAGTCTCGCGGAATAAGTTCCATTCTCCCCCTTGAGAAAATTACGAGACTGCCAGTGACAACCGGCTCGTTTTCGTTTCCACGAATGTGATTTCGTGATCGTGCGTGCCGTGCGATTTTATCTGAGGAATTGCATCTCGAGGAGGATCTCGACGCCCCTGGAGTTTTATCATCTGTACGAATCTTTGTGCGAACTGAACGGGGACGAGGATGATACGATATTCGGTCAGAAACGGATCCAACCGCAAAGTGGGTTAAACGCGGGTTCGGTGACACGGTTTGGCTCGTTATTGGATCGTGCGTTCGTTTGATCTCGTCTCTTAGAAGAATAATTGAATGAGGCAATTTAACAAAGGAGAAACGGTTTCCATTAGAGGACTTCAAAGAAATTTTCAATGATGCATCAATTATCGGGCTGTCCAATTTGAGTTGATGCAAATTTTACGAGGAACCGATCGATTCCCGTAGTTCCACTGAGAAATTACACGGGATAAATGACACAAACGGGAGGGAAGAAACCTGGAGCGCAGGAGAGAAGAGAGAGAGAGAGAGTGCTGCGGGTGGCACGAATCAACAGTTTATTCGGGGCTCCGTGACGTTCTCACCACGTTTGATCGTAATGTTTGCCGAAAGTTCAGCAGCCGCCCGGGGCTTGTTAGGGAATCGAGTCAACCAAGTTTCGTGGATACGACGGAGAAAATGAGCGATGAGAGCTTGGGTAACAAACTCTACCGAGCATTGTCAGATAATTCCTCGTGCATGCAAAAATTTCTGTCTCTGTATACAAAGACAACGAACCTCGAGCTCAACTATCGAACGGAGGATATCAAAATTATTCCTAAAATGCTTGAATGAATTTATTTTTAATTTCATTGAGAAAACTGTTAGATGTACGAGTATCACTCGTAAAGTTGTTCCACCTGCTTTGATAAATAAAAAACGACAGAACCAACTTAAACATTTCCATTAAGCAGACAAAATTATAAGAAAGCCAGAGTTGGTAACGTCGAGAAGATTGCTGCTGATTTAATTGGCTGCTACTTAACGCAGTATTCTGAAAGCGATTTAATCGAGTTTCGAACGAGTACTCGTTACAGTTCTAAATCGGGTTTCATCGAGTTTCGAATTCTCTCTCTCTCTTTTGCTCTCTGCTATCTGCGAGATTCGAACGACGACCGAGTGGACTCTGTGGTTACGCGTTGAAAGCTGATTACGATTGACGAATGAACGAGCATTCGCAGTTAATTTTCAGTGTGAAAACCTCGTCATACACTCATTAAAAGCTTTACAAAGAGAAACTCGATACAGGCGCAGGAAAACAATGCGTTTCCTATACCCTATGCATACAATGGACGAACTACGTTTTCAGCTTCACTTTAATTTGTTCGCAATTACAGGCTTCCAAACGAACGTATCGCATGAACATGAAAGCATCATTTTATATCAACAGTTTCCTAATAAAAACTAACAATTCTCAATGTTAGAAGATCCCTAGGGATTGAAAATATTAAAACGTAAACGAAATGGTACCAAGTGCAATGCGTGGCGCAAGCGACCACGTTTTTCCTCGGTTTCCCCGCGGCGACGAGTCGATCGAAACAAACACCCGGTGTGCCGACCTTATCTTCGCGCACTTACAATGCGCCAGGCCCATGCGGGCTCGTTAAACTGCTCACGAGTTTGCATTCGCGGCCGGCGACGCACGGTCACGAGCGCGCACGCTCGATTCCCGTTCACCTTGCGCTTTATTGTCCGATAATTACTCCCGCCTCTGCCTGAGCACGTGTTGAGTTACGTGGGCGAGTCAGCCAGTTAGCCAGTTAGACTTTAACGACCACTGATAATCACTGACAAACCCGCTCCTTTTTTTTTAACATCATCCGTAGTTAAATTTAGAATATCCGCTTTTTCTGTCATTCACTTCTCAACTTGATCGACAGATCAATCGATATTACAATTTGACAAATGTTTTTTCAAACAAGGTTCGTCAGGACGGAGATTTTTTTACATAAGATCAGAACTCGAGATCGATCGAAAAACGGGAAGAGAGAATCGGCGCACATGGCGGCAATTCGAAAGAGACTGTCAATTAGTCGGACGTACGTGTACGTGTGTACATTGCTGGTGTCATTCACCGACTTACCTGCATCCTCGTTAAAGCTAGACGAGCTAACGATTCAACAGGTGTTGCACAACGGATCGAGCGAGTGGAACGAGAAAGAGCGAGAGAGATAGAGGGTAACGTAGCCCGGGAGGGAGAGGGAAAAGTAGTTCATTTAAAACGGTAGCTTTTTTGCCGTCGAACTGAAAAGATCGGCCGACACGCGAGAATCCGACCGATATCCTCGATACGAGAACTCCCCCTCGCTGTCCCTCGGCGACGAGGCGTCGAACCGGCGCAAGGTTATCGCGGATCGACTCGATTAGCCGGCGCTGATTAACTTTTGCTCGGCGCGTCCACGCGGAACGCCGGATTCGTTCCACTTTGTTAATGAGTACCCGGGATTAGAGAGCGAGAGAGAGAGAGAGAGAGAGAGAGAGGCTGCCTCGCCTCCCTGCGAGACCAATTTGCGACCGCGGTTTCGACGAACCTTGCGAAACGTTCTATTCACATCGAATAGAACGCTGCGACGTCTTTTGTAGATGCTCGTCCGCAGTACCCGTTCAATCACATCGATGACATAGAAAACTAAGAGTGATCACTTTCTAACAACCGAGTTCCGACACTCATTTTGCACAGACATATTATAGGCGAATAATTATTATATTAATGAAAGGTCATCTGACCGAAAAATTAGGTCATACTGAAGCGCAATTCATATTGAAAGACTGTCTGCGGTGCTAATTCAAAAATGTTATTTACAATTGCGTCAGAGATTGTATCGGTTAATCGCATAACGAGTTCCAATAAAAACGCCAGTAATCACCCATTGTTCCTTCTAATCGTGACACGCGTTGGGAGCGGAAATCAACGGGCGGCGCTCGTTAACGCGACGGGGATCTCAGCCGGGAAAAAATATGCCCGACCAAAATTGAATCGGGGTAACTCCCGGCAACGGGCGTGGAAATACGAAAACGCGGAACTTTTAATTGGAACGTAAATCGAATTCCGGACAACGCTGAAGAAATCGTCCTTCCAGGAATTCATAATCGCTTTCACGATGTCGGGATAAGTGCGTGGTGGAGAAAGTAGCCGACAATTATTTTTTACATGTTCGATACTTGAGATCAGATGGAGAACTCGCGACGTAATTGACACATATGCGAATGGAAGAATGATTGAGGAAGTATGGATATTAATTTCGGTTAAGAGTGGAATTTAAATGCGCAAAGAATTAAATTGTAAATGACGGAATGTAAGTCAAATGCTTTAATGTAGTTATGGGATTTTCGACGAGACGAACCAGGGACAGTCAGCCGCCGGAGTACGCATTCAGGATGAGTACGAGTTTCCTGGCGGGGCTCATTAGCATACGAGCAACGGCGGAACCACCGGAAAGACGAACAGAGACGGATGTAAGGGAGAGCATACGTAACATCGACTAATATCCCCCGAATGGCGTGTATCGTGGATCGTTTCGTGACGCTTGACGATGCCATTGACGCGCGCGTGTTCCACCCTGCGCCGATCGATCATCGTCGCGTAATTGAAATCTCTCGTACCGGCAAAAATGTCTACCGACCCGTCCAACCTGTTACCATAATCTTTGTATGATAGAAAGAAGTCAAACGTGTAATATCACCCACGAAGTCGGAAAAAATCAGAACATTGAAATAACTTAATTAATCGACTCTCTATTTCGGTCGTTCCTATCTCAATTCAGTTATTCAATTACCTTTAAAAACTTTCTAAAACCGATACCACGAATGTTTCGCAGAAAAATCAGCAGTTTAATAATCAATTATATATTTCCTTGATTATAAGAGAAGATTTAATGCAGAACGCGTCAGACGTAACAGATACTATATTCACCGTTCAGAAAATGAACAACCGGAGTCTGAAATCAAGCGTCAACTGGCCTCAACGGCACGTCACCGAGTCTGGCAACTAGTGAACTGAAAACCTTCGAGTAATAAACGATCTCTTCCGCGTGCACAGCTCGCAATCTCCTCTCTTCTCGCGTTCGCCACGCCGGGTTTCATCAACGCAGCGTGCAGCCGCGTCGTCGCGCCGCGTCGACAGAGTCAATGGAACGAGTTGGGCGCGCGTGAATAGGGAATGAGATTATTTTCATGTTCCAGTTGTCGGCCAGGGTATACGTATGTAAAGCGGGGAAGAAAGGAGTGTTAAGTCTGCTTTCCGAGTCGGACATCGCCGCGGGCGAATCTCTTCTCCCTCGCGAGATTGAAACGTCGAGCAAACTCGAACTTATCGTGTCCCGTCCGCATTAATTTTTCCAACCGCATAAACTGCACGTTCCACGCAACATCGTTGTTGATGTATGTATTGGTTAACAATATTCCTCTGTCTACCGTGACTCGCATCTTGCGTCGTAGAAACCGGTGGATTAATAAAAATTGATTTGTTCAACAACTCTCGCACGCGGATATCGATCGAGGGTGGGTCGCAAAAACTGGAACACGTTCAAGTTCAGTCGCGCTAATAAAACCGTCGACCCAGATCCAAGTATAGATTCTGCTTTGGCTATTCATTAATTGCCGATCGAAACGATACCGTCACACGAATTAAACAACCTCATGTATTCATACCATTATCAGTGATACTAACTAAATATTCTTCATATTTCTGTTCTATCATTGTATACAATTAAACTGCCTTGAATTTTCTAATAAAAATTCCCATCGTCCCGTGACCGCAGGAATTGGCGAATAAATCCGCATCGAGCACGAAGCGATATAAAAGTCCGGTAGGAGCCGAGAGCGTTCGTCATTTCGCAAATTTATGGATTGTCGGCATATCGGGCTGCACAGCGACGGTTCGGCCATTGGAGAGATAGAGAGCGCAAACCGATTCGAATTCCCGAGACAAAAAGCTATCGATCGAGCCAGATGAGAGGAACCTCGTTGGTAATTGGTCGTCTCCCGGACAACAATCCATCGAGACGGGGTCTCGGGGTAGGCTAGCAGCGAGAAGTCATGAATCGTCCGCACTCGTTATGCAACTGCGAATCGAATAGAAGCCGCCGTTTCGCGGGAAACAATGCCCCGGCACAATGGTGAAAACGGTCGCGTTATTAAAGCACTGGGTAATAAGGTGAACGCAGTCTCGTCCCACTCGGACGATCCACTCCCGACGGTTCGAGTGCTGCTCCTATTCCAGCGATAATTGCGAGATAAACGTCAGGATCCTGAATTTTTTACTACATAGACGATTTTATTATTCCTGCGAAGATTATTATATTTCGTTCTCGTGCCGAATTAAAACTATTTAAAACTCGTGGTACTTCACGCATCGTTTTTTAATATTTGTAACTTGTAAATAATTATTGATGAAAATATTGGAGAATCGACGATACGTGATCGTTATTGGCTGTTGAGGGAGGAGATACGGAGAGGATCACGTTCATTGATTTCTTCGGATGAAAGTTGGAGCAAATGGGAAGTTGAACTGTTCCAAACTGTGTAACGAGCTCACGGTAAGTACGACTTCCCAGCCAGTCTGCTCGAGAGAACTACTCCACGCCTCGGCCGCGCTATTCCTAAAAAGACTCGAGTTCCAACTTGCCAAACTTTCCAGGACCCGGAGTGGTCTTTCGGAAAACATCTTGAACGCTGCTTAGCAGGTAACGCCCCGGCAAGTTTTCGCGACTCATTTGCAATAAGAAGTTCGCGGATCTTCCACGAGACTCGGACAACGCCCGCAAAACTTCCAGATCGCATAATTCCTTCAATTAATCGCTGCAGCTCCTCGTTACAGACTTCTATGATAATAAACCTCGTGTTAAAATCATTTTTACTCTGTCACACAAGAGCGATGGATCGTTAATAAACTAGCGATTTCTATAAAAAATAAATCACTTTTAACGCCCGCAATCCTGCCGCTGTGACCAACAAAACAGCGAGAGCATTGATTTTTGCTCGGCGAGAAGAAATGATGAAATGTTTCCTGTCGCATTTTTACTATCGAAACGAGCATTCTCACGATCGATTTACATCCGACGCTGACTGCGAAAAGGGAAAAGAGAGACATCGGGGCTCGCGTCGAATCACCAACAAGACCCATCTGCTCCTCTCTCCTCGTTACACACCAGATCCCTGAGCAAATTTATTTTAGCTTTCGCTACGCCCACCGCTCCGTTCCGGTTCTCGATTGCTCGTTCTCGCCTTTTTGTTTCTCTCGGCTCGCGGCGTCTCGAGATTCCTCACCTCGGCTGATCGCGCGCGAACGCGAAGCGCGAACAAAGGAGCCGGCCGCGGGGATGAAGAACGAGGGACGAGGAACGAGAGCAGACGAAACTTTCATTACTCGCAGGCCGAGGGACCCGTTCTCTTTTCCTTGCGCCGCGTTATTAATCGAAGCAACACAACACCAACCCGGGGAAAAATACTGTACATACACCGGGAAAATCGATGGTAGTGGAAAAAAGAGATTTTCTACAGGAGAGATCGATCGAGGCCGAACAAAAGAACAACGAACGAGCAGAGACGAAATTACGACGTTGAACGCGACACGAAATTTTGCGGGGGCAGCGTAATTCAATCCGTCGCCACGCCATTACGCGTCCACCGAGCGAGCCGAAGCTATTTTTACGAATGCTCGTGAAAAACCTCCCGCGCTCGACAGTCTCGGAACCCTTGTGTGTGGAATTAAAACGCGGAACGCGCAGTCCACCGGTGCTCTTTCAATGTAGAGCATGCTTTACTCTGAAGACTTCAGCTTAATTTAAATCGATAGTTCTATCTATACTGACTGAACTGTATCGTAGTAAACCTTCCATCAATCATTAAATAAAACGTCGTATCAATTACTATATCAATTTTCACATCAACATCTCCTGCACCCAACTTATTGTTAGCACCTACTTGCTAAAAGAAATAAGGTCGAACGAACTAATATGAATCAATTTAATTATGCAAAAACGTAACGCGAGCATTTGGCCAACTTCCTCACCCAAGACCGTTCGCGGAATCGAGTTCGGTCGCCGGTTTGAAAATCCGTAGCACGACACGGCTGTTAGCAGACAAGCTCAATTCGGCTGGGCTTTTTGCCCCTCGGAACGAGGAGCCGGGTGGCAAATACATACAAGCTCCGAATTATGGCGCGGTATACGGGCAATTAATCGTCGAATTTTCAACGCGCGACACGTACGTGCGTGCGTCCGCATGCAAAATCGATATTCTAGCTGTCGGGCCGCGACTAAACATTCCTATTCGTCCCTCGATCGCCGCCCACCCTCTGTCGCGCCCCCGTCGCCTCCCCAGGGCCGTCATTGTCAATCGTGACGTCAACGAGAAACGATAGACGTCGTCGTATCGATAGCGCGACGTCGTCATCCAGTCTCCTGTAGATATCTTCCGTTTTCTATCTACTCACGAGACGCCGAACGATGGAGAAATCATCCTCGAACCAGAATGTACACGCCTCTATCTACGTCTTCTCTCCTTATTACTGTACCCACGCGTCATAGCTGCGACACTGGCGCGAGCAATAATCAAAGACATCAGTTCCAACAATAATGCAAGTTTTTCATTGGTCACGTCTCGAGAGATTCTTTAACTACTTGTTTCCTTGTACCAATTAAATTTACTTTAGGATCGTCTCCTTATCTTTCGTTAAATCTACATTATTTTAGAACGCGTCTCTTGTCCCCGTTTCCTCTTCCTGGAAAAGCGAATTTTAGGAGAAAGAGGAACCCGAAACGGGCACGAGGTGCTGGCAAATGCAAAGATATGTTGTTGTCTAAGCCCGTTGTGTGCCGTGGAATGGTGACAAATATTTACAGTTATGATAATCGTTACGCTGCCGCAGGTTACCTTAGTAGCGCCACTTTTCCAACTTCCACGCAAATGTGCGCTGCAACCATCCTTGGTTTAAATTCGTCGTCTGATTTCATGAACACAAGATTTCCCATTTGTATCATGTTATTACGCAACGTATGCAATTCAATTATCTTCGTAATCAAGAGAGTAAAAAATGTCTACTGGTATTCGTTAAGAGAAACAGGGATCCGAGATCGACCAGATTTTCAATAAAGAATCTGATTCTTTAATCTTCTAATCAACCCAGAGGGCAGTCGGAAATCAGGAGTAGATCGAATGAAGGGAAAAGCGAAAAAATTCGCAGGCTTGGCAAGCTGGTCTGGCGTTTCCGAAAGACGGATATAGGAGTAGGAATCCGCAACCGGGGCGAATCCATTCGGGACTGCATAATGCATCGAGCCGTGCACTCGACTTCGCTCGAACGCGACGGACTCGTTCGACAACGGAACTAAGGACCTCTTATCCGGGCGATGCCATGCATCGCGATTTTCAAGGAACTTGTAACGCGGCCATTCTCAAATATTCACGACTCGCCTCTGTTAGATCACGACTTTTCCTTCCCTGATCGTCGAATCTTCAACAGAATCAACGAATTGCAATCGTACAGTTGGATCATCTCGGATACGAAGTATTTTAGAATTGTTTGTGAATTGCAGAAATATATAGACACGTTAATTTAACAGGAATAACGATACATCTACTATAACTCTATCACAATTTTCAGTTGAAATAAATTCGTAGAAACGAAAAAAGATATTTATATTAACATGACAACACAAATGAAAAGCGCATGTACGATAAAAATTAATTTAGCCATTTACGATTTGCGACGAGTATTGCATTTCGAATGGAAGTTTATTTCGCATGCCTACGTGTAGCAAGAGGCTTCGAGTCGTAAATATTCGATATGTATTTAATGCATTTCATAAATGAATCAAAAGCTTGGGTTTTTCCGAGTTTTCTCCGATATTTCGATAATTTCCCACGTAGCCGTATAAATCGCCCATGCAAAGTATCGTAAAACGAACACGATATATTAAATACCTGATCGTCGATTTGAAAACCGTTCTGGTTCAGTTTCAGAAAAACATCGAGGAGAGACTTACCTGAAACAGAAAAAGAGGGAACAATTAGATCAGCTGCGATCGAAAAGCAATTATAATTATTATCGCAAACATATTTTCACGTTGCGTGGTGTCACGCCTTGACGATGGCTCGTCGATAGTTGCGCCGACTGATTTTACGCTGCCCTGCCGTTGGATTACCGCGTCGAAATAAAATTAACGAGCGAGCGTTGGATCGCGTTATACGCGAAACCGCGCAACAATCATTTGTACAAAATAAACACACGCAGCGACGCGAGAGCGCGGGAGGGTGGATCGGCACGAAACATCATCGTTTAAACTTGCAGCGTTTATATGACCGCGAATATTCGCGAAATTCGTCCGGATTGGAGACACGCTCGCGCGTCGACAAATATTTTTCCAACGGCACGGAACACCGTCCCGCCGCTAGGCCGGAAAAGCTACCGCGCTGCGATGGAAACAGAGAGGAAAAAGTGGTGAGAATTTCAAGCGACTGCGAAATTGTCTCTCGCGAACCTTTATTTCCGGACGTATTTTAGGAAACATTGTTTCGTTCCGGCATTCCGGATCCAACCATCAATTACAGTCTCGCTTCACTTGTTTACGGATATTTCTGATTACAAATTTTAGTTTAAAATAAACTGACTAGTAGTAGTAGTAAGCAATAGTGTTAGTTAAGAATATAAACTGAGATTAATATTTGCAAAAGAGATGATTTATAGTTGTTGGATGGATGCTTCTGAAAAAGCCTAGTTATGAGGGAAAGGTGTATCGATGATTAAGATAGAAAGGACGTTTAGAGTAGTAGGAGATAAGGAATAATAGGACTATAGTGTGTATATGACTATAGTGTGTATATGTGTGCGGGTGCATGCCGTTACGAGTGAGCCTGGATCGCCTTTCATCTCCGTGCGACAGCCCAAGTGGTTAGGATTAGATGGTCCTTCCTTATTGCATTTAAATAAAAGTGTAAAAAGAATTTAATATTATCAATTTTCATTTACTGATAAACCCCATATTCTAGAATAACGTGCTTCGATGTTAACAATGTAAATTTTTATAAGGATTGAATGTACAATACTGATTAAAAATATGCGGATTTCTTAAACACAGAAAAGATCGATGCTAAATGTGTTATCATATGCTATCGGACGTAATGAGACGCGAATCGACTCTCGTCGTTCGTCTCCAAGGCTCGAGTTTGACGCAATAAAACGCGAGATTCCACGCAACATTTAACGCGATCACAGCCTTTACATCCATCTGTCGATTTCTTTGTGCAGCGTTTTTCCGCTTTGTTAAACGGCCGGGGCAAATATTTTCCTGCGGTAACGCGAAACTTTTTCACGTCGAAAACTGGGCCAACGAGATTCCCGGAAAGGCACCCCTTCTTTCCCTCGGTGGATGCAAACCGCACGAAAGCAGCCGGCGAAATGGAATTTTCATTTCAAAGCGCGCCCGATCCCCGGTCCCTGTTACTCTCTGCTTCACACCCTTTGTTTCATCGCCTTCGCGCGTGTTTCAGTTTTTATCAGCGGTCCGTTCCCACGGAAAAAGAAGTACAGGAATGGACAGGGAGAATCTTCCATTTGGACGGTCGACCGTGCTTGAATGACCGACCGACTCTCTTTTTCGAATACCTCCGGCGCAGTGTCACACATAGAGCTGGAATGTCAGCGGGGATCGCGACAAGTCGGCAATTACTCGGTTATTCGGAATCGACCGATTTTACGCCGGGAACGGCTTCCATTAACGAGGAAAATCGCTCTGGTAATTGTCGAAGAGGAAGGAAAACTTTCTACCCCTTTGCGTCTGTCTTTCTTTGTTTCCCTTTCCGGCTACGTAGTGTCTACTCTCGCTTCTTGCTGACAATGTCTGTCGGATTTTACCTTCCGGTCGGGGGAAAGTTCGGGAAACAACAACTCGAGAAAAGAAGAACATTCCGCGATTCATCGTCAGACTATTTCGCCCGTTCGAAGGATCATATCGTTTTCCTCGCTGACTCGGAGGGATTATAATTACCGTGGAGGGGATCTTGCGTGACGAGCAATGGGAAAACTAATTACGGAACGATGCTTGCCAGTGCCAAATTTTTAATGCTTCCACCCGCAATGCATTCTTTATTGCTCTCTAACGATAAGTCATTCACATTGAACAAGAAGAAGACTTTTACTTTAATGAAATTCATGAATTCCTATACGCAACTTTTTTGCGAACATTTAAACTGATTAAATAGACGAAACAAAACTCTGTAGAAGAAACGAAGTATTAATATGCATCGGGAGATTGCGGTGAGGTCTGACCGAGCACGGCTCGGTCCTCGAAACCCTACGTTTCTTCGTTCATTCCCTTTTTTCCTCTTCCCCTTTCGGCTGACCTTCGCATTTACCGCAACCCTCGGTTAGTATGTGGTCAGCCACCGTATGATGAATACGACCACGGGCAAGTGCTAATTACCACGAGCAGACTGTCCCCCAATTTACAAGATTTTAAAAGTTGATTGGAATTAATAACTCGGGACCTCGACTGTGTCAGTGACGTCGTTCAAAGTTATCCTGCTTAAAAATGTAACGTCGGTACGGGGGAGTTAACAACCCTTTGTTCGCGAACGATCCAGGAATTCGCAATTCCCTTTCGACCTTTTCTCGGGGGCGTAATCTTTATTCGAAAGTTAGCGGTAGTTTCCGGGCGTCGACCGGCTGCCAGACTCGAGACACAGAGGGTGGAAGAAGGGTTTTACACGATATCCTGCGGGGGTGAAAGGGTCGGGTTGCCGATGGGCGGCAGCCTCGAAATTTCCCAGCAAGACCGAACGAACCACGGTTCGCGCGCTCGGCTGAACCTGATTTACTCGGCTCGACTTTCTTAAAGCGGATGGAACGGTTCCGTCTTGGGAGCTAGCCTACAGCCTAGCCGTTTGTGGGTCACCGCGTGGAATTTACATGAAGATCCGCGCCCGCGGATTCCTCGATCCCGTGTGTATACGCAGGGACCACTTTTCACTCAGTGCAACGACTTCGATACGACGTCAACGTTCTATTTTCCACGCCAATGTTTGCGACTGTCCGTGAACCGAGTTTTTCATAGAAATGCCGACATTGTTTGAACGTGTCTGACGTCAAGGAAGATTAAAAATACATTTGGAAGCTTTACTTAGTGCACGGCGAAACGTCTGAACCGCGTTTCTGATTTGCTTCCAAAATATAATTTGATTAAATTATAATTAATTCATGATTTGAACGGTGACTCGGAAAATTTACGATTTAAATAGCACTGTAATCGGGAATTCGTGCGAGCGAACATTCGGTAATTAGCGAGCTCAGTCGACTGGTGTAACAGGTAATTACACGACGTTTACGTAATCCGCTCGAGAACTCCGCGCTGTTCGTCTTCCATTTTCATCGAATTTCCATCCCCGACAGACCAACTGTTTTTCGTCGTCTCCCTTTCTCTTTCTCTCGTTTGTTCATTACCCGACAGGGCGCCTGCCCTCGGGGGACCCAGAAAAACTTTCCAATTCCTCAGCTACCACGAAGTTTACGTCGCTTCCATTTTCATGAAATTCTACTTCGCGAGGAAAAGCCAGTCGCATCCTATAGCCCGGAACATATTTTTCCTTCACTTTGCCGCCCATTTACAATCACCCGTGTCCTCGAGAATTGGGAACATAATTAATAGACCGCGGAACGTTTGTAACTTAGAAAATCGAACAGAGATTTCTTATGTTTTTAAAAATGAATAATGTGTTTCAATTTTAACATCCTTTGTATAATAAATGCATGTTTTTTACGTGACACATACAATTTTTCTATAAATAAAATCCACTGTTTAATAATCAAGTTTAGAGATCAGAGTTAATTACGAATATGCACAGATCGATGAAAGACAAATCGAGTATTATTCTTTTGTCACATGGCAGTACTTAAGATAGTTCTCCATGAAGTCACACGCATATTAAAAATGTCTCATAACACGAGAAAGCTTCCGCCGCCGGAAGCAGTGCCGTGAAAAATGGTAGCAACGATAATCCGAAAGATTTGCAGAGTGTCTAGAAAACATGCGACGATAGAGCAACCGTGTTATCCGGAAGCTGGCGGTAATTCCGCTCTGGGAAACTTTGGTGAGAGCGAGACAGAGAGGGAAAGATAGAGCAATGGGTGCACCAATCCCATGGAGACGGAGACCATGGAAACTAGGGAGAGTTTACGATCGATATAGGTTCATCCGTAGCCTACTGTCCTGGACCTGCTCAACATTCCGCGACGTAAGCCGAACGCATTCGAAAGACATAAATTGCAATTGTCACGGTGGAATTTGGACGCCGTTGTCGAATTGAACTCTCGTTAAAAAAATCGAAACGACACGAGGAGCCAGATTTTTGTTTGCGAAGCAATCAGAATTGATAACAATTTTATCCAGCCTGTCTTTTGGGGGGAACAAATAAATACCCGTCGATTTTCATCCGATAAATTTCAATCTCTCCCAACAGAATATTCATCGTGTAATACGCGTTATCCGTTATCAAGAGAATTGTATCCAATTAAACCATGAAACTGCAGACTCGAGTTGTTTTCTTGTTACCGCCCGATTGACTCGAGGCGTTATCTTCAGCGAGCAGTATTTCACGATCCAGTTGACGTTTATGCATTTCCCCGCGGTATGGAGTGTTTTATGAAAGAAACGAACTCGTGAATATTAAAAGCGGTTACGACATAATGGAACGTTTCGTTCATTACGCGGCGCTGCCCGGGGAAACCATCGTACCGGTTTCGAATACGGATCGAGTAAATGACCGTGAATCTTTTGTTAGGAAATGCACAAAGGTACGTCTTTGTGAATCCGCGTGTACGTAACACCAAAGACTTCCCCAGCTTTTCAACCTCCTTACCACCTCTAGCTCGCCCTCTGTTTTCCCAAACAGCTTTTCCTCTTCGCGAAACAATTACGAAACTTTTTCTGTAACTCCATTAACAGTAAGATTAAAAGTACTTTATATAAAACTGTTCCTCAAATAATGTGTAAAGATTAATCACAACCTAAAATTCCTATCAACGCATCGTTCCTTTCGTCGCATCGTAATACATTTCAATTAAGGTACTATAGAGTTAATGAAAGAAGAAATTAACCGAACCCCAACAGGGGTGTAAAAATGCTAGTAATGATCGAACCCCTGCAACAGTGTACAGTCAACGATCCTGCAATTAGAGGAAGAATCTCCCTCTTCTCTACTATCGCATTTCAATTAATCGAATTTCGATCATTCCGGCCGTCGCGGCGTCCACCCCGCTGGTACAAATCCGGCGGCATTGGATCGCGCGCGGCGTCGAGTGCTCCGACTCGCCACGGCCGATATCGTATCGCGTAAACCGAGCTTAAAGGTAACGCGTGTGTCTGCGGGATATACCTAACCGCCCTCGGCCCGACGTTGCCGCCATACACGGAGAGCGCGATTTGGGTTCGTGGACGAGGGGGCCCGGGGAGACACGAGAGGCCGGGTGGGTGGATGAACCCTCCCGATCAATGCAGCAGCCCTGACGGGTCTGGTATCCGACCACCGTGCCATAGAGCGACCGAGAAAGAGTCACGGCGGGTGGGAAGGGACGACGCGCGACGTCGGGGGTAACGGCGCACAAAGAGGGGTGGCGAGACGCGGGGAAACGGTCGGCATTAACACGTGCACGCGTACGCGTTTACGAGGCGACGCTATACGCCCGCGACACACATTGTTCCGTTACATCCCCCCCGTTGTGTCTCGCCGTGTTTGTGTACTTTCGCCGTGAGGGTGGTTAAAGGGTGGAAGAAGCGCACGTGCAACACGTACGCTTCCGAGCACTGCGGGAACTTCGTGGATATCTTCCTTTTAATTCAAGCTTTTGGAAGACGGGATTAAAGTTACTAATAGAGTTGACGCCGGCTAAATTATGGCACGCGATATGGTTTATGATACGCCTCGTATAATGCGACATACGGCGTAAGTGGAAATTAAATTGTGATTCGTTTAAGATATTTATAAAAGCGTGAGAATGCATTAGGATAATTAACTGGTTAATTCGTTCAATCAAAACGTGCTACTATTTTAGATGTAGGGGATGAGGTAAACGCTGTTGCTTTTCTCTGGGAGTAGGCGTGTCTGTAATTTACACCGGTATGCGTGCACGTTCGGGCATAAATTACTCGGTCGTGTACGCAGTCGTGACGTCGGGTACACGGGTTAAGAGGTTGCGTAAGTTAGATGCGGCCACTTCCGGTTTCCCTTCGAGCCACCCGGTTGCTCCGGGTCAGGAATACGGTCCGAGCGTCGACCTTCGTACGGTTAAACAACCGTGGAAGGACGCATCGTTGAACGCGCCCGCTGATATTTCATAGCCGGCGAGCTCGGTTTTATACTCGGTTAACTTTTAATTCGGCCCCGCAGCCAAACCAAAGTGCCGGGTCCATGCTAGAGCGGGATGCACGTGCACTCGCTCCGAATGGATAAACAAGCACTGTTCACGGGCATTGATCGATCAGGATCAAATCTGCCCATGTTCCCATTGAATGAACACGGGCAAAATTTTTTTTAATTGTTTTCAAATTAATCCCTTCGCTTCAGATGAAGAGTTACACTCGTCATAGAAGTTTAGTGCCAGCACGACGAACTACGAATCATCATGATTCGTGAAAATCCGGTTCGAGAGAAAAATATTTTGAATTAAATCGTACATCGAAGAGTTATTTCAATAGCGAATCACTTTTTTACGGAAATCACAGCTTTCGAACAATTAATCCGTACGTAATCTTCAATCGCTTTCAATGGCAACGTTCAGGAATTAATATTGCAACCATCCGATCCGCGGCATTCGATAAATCAATCGCGGATTGCAAAATCGTATCCACGCGTTCAGAGGCGGATCATCGGTCGTCGAATTAAAGCTGAAGCTTGAGATTAAACCGGATGATGGTGAACGACGGCGAGGCCGCCGGCTCAACGACTCGTTTACTTGATTCAAGGCTTATAATTACTCGGCCCGCGAAGTAGGTCGCTTTCTCCTCGCCACTTTGCGCCATCGCATCGCTGCGAACCGTTTCGTACTCCGCAGCTCGCTCGCTCGTACCTCCGATTCAACCAGAACGGAGCGTGAAGAAAAGAAACGCATTCCCGTACGCCTCGATCAAGGATAGACGATCCGGTTAGTTAGGTCATTATCAGCGGTAATTCAGGATTAATTACAAGTTTACGAGATCGTGCTCTATCATTTTCCTAAATCGTAATTTACTACAATGTTTAAATGCTGTGATCGAAACGGTCTCCGTTTTCCTTCATCGTGTGAGGACACGTTGAATGAACGGTCGTTAATTGAAAACACGAAATTGACGTTAATTAATTTTAATGAACCGACCTGAAGCGAGACAGAAAAGAAGAGATCGACGCGACCGAGTACGGTCCTTAATCTCTTTTTCAGCTGTAATCGCGTTTGGGACAGCAGATATCCTTTACCGTGCAATTTGAGGCGAAATAAAGAGCCGAAACAAGGGGGAGCGAGGGAAGAACGGAGAGAAGAAAAAAAGGAGGAGTATAAACCGCCAGCCGCTAATTGGCCAGTAATTTTTGCCAACCGCGATTCCCTGGCTCGGCGTGGCTGCGGCTCCGGCGAGGATCCGGTAACGGTAGCGAACGGATAATTACACCGCTGGTAATGCTACCCCGCAGGAAAATTGCCCACCGGAAGATACCAACACGCGCCGCTTTCCTGCCACGGCGTGAATCTAACAATCGTTCGAGACCGATCGCGTGCATACCGGAAGATCGATTCCGCTTGGAACAGTTTCTACTTCGCTGCTTCCGGCTTGGTCCAACTGATACTATTCGGTAATTACAGTCGACCTTTTCAGTTAGAATATTAAAATGGAACTCGTGGAAACTGATTCAATATCAAGTGATATTATCATTGTGGCTTGATTTAGTTGATTACGAATGTAAGAAAATTGCGTGTGGAGTGGAGTGTGTGCGATGTGCGAATGCGAAGTCGTTTCGTGGAGTCAGTCACTGAGCGAGTCAGAGGAACGATGGGTCGTTGCAATATGATTTAATAAAGACGCATATTTCTTAGAGAGTATTCTGATCATTTCCCGCAGTGAAAAGGATATCCTATCCTAAGAATTCCCTTTCCCAAAATTACACGGTTATAGAAATTCTCCGGGAAAATGTATGGAAATAGAACGGGATTACGTAGGAAGTTTGTTTCACTGGGACACCGAACGTCCTTGCCCTATATAAAACGATCTACATCCGAAAGTTTTGTTTCTTTCCGCCAACCTCGTGTTTTCCAATTACCGAGACGAGTTTCAAGGAGGATTAAAAATTGAAAGATCTAACTTAACACAAGGTCTCCTGTAACGTCGCCTGAGGGATCTGTAAATCCTATATCGTACGAACGCTTGAATGACATTATGTCGTTGATGGAACACGGTTTCGTCCGTCAGAAAAACGAGCAGCGCAAGCAATCAAACGGAACCCCTCGGGTTGACATCAAAGCTGGAGATCTCCAGCAGACGCAATAACCAATGAATCACGGGGGTCGAGGAATTCGGAACGAAGGCTGGCTGAAAGCGACGAGGCTCGCGTTATTCGCATTCCAACCGGATAACGATCTAATCTATCAGGGTTCCTTCAGCGAAGAAGTGGAGCCCCTCACGGGTTCGTACCGGCCGCGTTCACGGATTCCGACATACGGAGATTCCCACCGGCGCTGTTTGGTTACCGGATACACCTGTACTCAGGTGTGCACGCATACACACGCGCATACCTCTCGGGCTGTATCTGAACGGGAGGACTCGCCGGTTTGCATTCACCGCACACCTCGGCTAACCCGTGTGCCAATACGACCACGCTCCGCCACTGTAATTACACGCCGCTGCTAACAGGTATTCCGGTCCGGTGGTATTTATGCAAACTAAATCATTCGCGATCGGAAAGACACGGCCAAATAAGAGACCGATCCCCTCACCGTTTGATTTATCGATAACTTTGATGTTCCGTTCCACGAGCCACGCGCGCCGTGCTCGAGTTTTAATTAATCGTCGATACGCTCGACTGTGAACGCCACGCGCTTGTCCCAATCGATCGGATTCCCTACCACCACGCGTTTGTTCTTCATCGCCCTCGTTGTCGCTCGCTCTCTTTTTTAATATTTTCCAAGAATATAAATTAATTGGCCACGTGCTTTGAGATGACAATGCTATAGGTGGGCAGACTCGATTGTGTTATGTAGGACTCTGTGGTCGCGTGGGTCAGGGTGATGAACAACGCGCAGAGACAAGGAGGCAAGTCTGATTACCCGTGCAACACCTTCGGAATCTCACCGGGACATTCTTTGCCGCGCGATAACAATTGCTTGTTGGTGTATCGATTGGGAGTTACTGGGAAATCATGTTCCCACGACTCGTCTAAATGTTCACTGTTCAAGAATGAGAACTTAATTGTAATGTGTCAATAAAATATTTTAATAAGATGAATACTCGTGATATCAGTTTAAAATCTCAATTGAGTTCCTTTATTCTTCATAATTAAGTGTGTATATGTTAGCGCCAAATTTTTAGTAAAGATGTGTCGGTTGATCTTTAACATATATACACGCATATTCTTGCATTCATTTATCTATCATATCTTCTGATAAATATATCAAATTCATATTCAAGTTAAGAGGTTTGTTATTAATCCATTATCAAGCGGCAGAAGTTTGTCCCTAATTGCTGGTAATGATGCACAGTCGGGAAACGTTATTCTAAGTTTCCTGATAGAAACGAGGTTGGAACTCAGAATGCAAGATCCCAATGGGCACAAGCCTGCAGCCAGCACCGAAGTACAACGAATTATAGCGTGCAAATAAACGTTCCGGACTGTTGAGAATAGGCGAGCTCCGACAATTAAAGCCGGAATCTGCATACAGGGAATAAAGTCTGTCCGCGTTTGACTATCCAGTTTTGTCGAGAGTAAACAGTGAAGTAGGCGAGTTCCGTAAAATGTTCATCATTTAATCTGCTTAATTAATGAATCTGGATGATATATAATTAACGAGGTTGTTGAATTTTATCTGTGGACTCTGATAAAAATAATTCGAAGCAGATAGGAAGAGAAAGTTTGACTGTGTAGAGAATATCGAAATTTCTGAAGAGGAAACGAGATCGATAAACAGAGGAGCGAGTAAACTTTCGAGAGCGACCGACAAATTTGCGCCACTGAAACGGCCGCGGCCGGAGAATAACACGGTGGCGGGTATCGAAATCCAATATAGAAGGCTGCCCCAAACCCCGAACCCTCGACCCGCAATCACCGGCCCCGTCTCGCCCTGCCGCATACATCTAAGAAAGAACATTAATACTTCATCCACTGCGTCGCCGGTCGATTTGCGTTACGAAACTCCCCGAGCTGATTTAAGTTTCACGATCGATTATATCCGCTGGCACGTGTGACTATTTTAGAGATAAAGCTTCGTCTCTAGACGCTCACAAGTTACACGATTTTTATCACTTTACGGTTTTTATCAGATTCTAAGATTCTGATAGATAAGATTTATGCAGAATAAAACAATTGCGATGTGAATTTAAAAAATGAAATCTAAATCGTTTTGTCAAACTGACCATCTGTACTTCTTTATATTCTATGCAGAATGTGTAATTATGTCATAAAGAAAATTGTCAATCTCCATTAAGTATTGTCATTTTAAATAGGAATTTGATCTGCTATCATCCACAGGCACGGTTCATTGTTCTACGAAAAGAAAGGCGAAAAGGAATGCGGCAGAAGCGAGAAATCGCGGGAGTCTCGCCCCGCGGGGCTAATTTACCGCAGAAAATTGCCCGCGGGAAACGGTGAGCGGGAGTTTTTTCTTTCTGCGCGACGCACGTAGCACGGAAGGAAAGAAACAGTCGGGGCAGCCGGCAAGAGACTTCGAAGAGGAACGATTCGTCTTCGTCGTTCAATTAAAGGTACTCCGGGAGCGTTCGATGTCTGCCGAGTGCCGAGACCGTCTTTCTCTCCTTTCACCTTCGTTCCGTTGTTTATCGTCATAAATAACTGTACCTCGCTAAAATTGTACCAATTCAAAGTTTCAAGATCTTCGTTTTATGAGAAGCAAACGGGAATTACAACTGAGAACTGTGCTGCTCGAGGCTAACGAGAGACTCGTTAAATTTATTTTTATATCTCTGCTTATACGTTCGAAGGTTAGAGTAAAAACGGAAGGAATAAGTCGCGTGCGAATCTGCGTCATGCATCATTGGACGAAACGCGCGTGTTTCCTGACGAGACTTTTTGTCAGGCTTAAAATAAGAAAATTACACGAGATGCCAATTAGCGCTCTATCAATCGTACTTCTTATTGCACAATTTCGCTATTACGTTATTGTAGCCTCTCACCCGTAAGGTTTTTTCTCTTTGAACACTACATTCACGGCATTCCACAGACTATAATCAATCGTTTATACGTCCTTCCGCAATCTTTTTTATCCCCGTCATATTCGCTCGTGTTTACGCGTTAGCGAGGCGAAGCCGGACCGGCCGGCCGGCTGAATCAATTCTATGTATTAACGCAGGGGCTTGATTGCACGGTTCGGAGGCAATGATTTCGAACTTTTGCTTGGTGGTAATTCGACTTGGCGTGTTCGTTTCTGCTCGGACAGGAAACTGGGTATCATTGCACGGTTGACATTAGTCACCAGACAAAGAACCGCAAAGCTCACCGAGGTATCGCGAATGGGTATCAACGCTCGAACCAGTTTCCGAGTAATCGTCAGCAGAAAAGAATCGTTAATAATAAAAATAACTCAAGACGTCGCAAATGAAGCTGAACATAAGATCGATGAACGAATCTTCCCGAATTTTCAGACGTTTGATCTGGCGAGGGTCTTGCGACAAATCGATACATTCTTCGACGCGGATTTCCCGCGATACGTCATACATTTCGGTACAAGATAGAATGAATTTTCGACGAGGATCGCGCGCCTCCAGGTCCCATAACCGAAACACCGGAGAGTGACTTAAATCCAGCAGATTGGTTTCGCTCGGCTCGTCGAGCCTGGCTACGTGCCAGCGGCCGAGAGAACCGCATTCGTGTGCGTGCAGCTGCGAGTTACGTACCTTCGCGTGGCCGAGTTTTACCCGTGTACACAGAGCGCAGCGTGGCGTCGCGTCGTAACGGGTCACCGGCTTCGCCTACGGAATGATCCCTTCCCCCCCTCCGCGACGAGCATGTCATAAGTCTTAAGACACTCTCGAATGCTTAGTAGCTATCAAAAAATCTGATGATAAATCACGTAAACGTAATCGTATAATAAATCATGAATAGTTACGATGAAATTGTATTTTACTACATGATTTATGTAATAAAATTTATTAATCAAAATAGTTTGCGATGGAATATTTATCAGATATTTTATAGACAATAAATATTTTGATGTATCTTAAGACTTATAGGGGGTTGTATTTATGGGGGGTTCCGCCGCTTCGACGGGTTAACTGAAATGTACTGATAAAGCTCGTAACACGCCGGAAAATCTGTTCTATGTACGCGATAACCGAGCAAGGGGTTGATCCAGAGGAAGAGATGTGTTGGAGTGACCTGAATAGGCTCGACAGCCAGCTGAGCCATTGCTGAATGGATCATTTGCCCGGTGGGGAGTATTCGATTAGGTATTTGAGGGAGATTGATGTAATAATGCGCTAATTGTGGTTAAATGAACCTGATTATTGTTAAAGTTTAAAGTGGAATTAATTATAGAAATTATATATAGAACAAATATTCTATACTAGTTCTAAATGTTCTCCGTCAAGTTATATGTTAGTTTCAATTTTCTAACAGTTTTACGCTGACGCAATTGAAATAATGTCTGGGAACGTGTTCATGCAAACCACACCGACATGAGAGGATAATAAAAGCGGAACTAGTATCACCAGCGTTTTACGATGTCTCGTGCTTAATATCGTTAATGAACTCCGTTATGGCAATCCCAACAAGTCCCTCCATCCCTGACCTGACCTTTTGAACACGACCACCCCGCACACAAAACCTGATAATAGTGCGAGATAAAGGCCGTGCTAAATAAATTGCATCCCGCGATCTACGCAGATTGTGTCACTTCTGATCTTGAGAAGACGGAATTATTTAGAGACAATTCAAATGAATTGAATTTCAAATCTCGGGCGCATTAATATAGATCAGCATTTAAATTGTTCACGGTATAAATATGGCACCGTTTCAAGAAGGAGAAAGTGGCGAATGTTAAAAATTCATGGTACGATCGCTGGAAATTGTTCCCATCGCCATCATCCTATCTTAACCGAACAAATGAAAGTACGTACAGTGAATCGCAAAATTATACAATTAAATGATAGAGGGATATACATATTTAAGGATGTATTGGCTATACATTCAATCC
>NW_017177240.1:764752-786557 GCF_001652005.2 Ceratina calcarata
ACCAGAAAGTTTTCTTTGGGTTACTACTGATTACCATAAAAGTACATGCAAATTTTAAGTCACTATTATTTTTCAAAAAACCCATGAATTGATTTAAAATTTTGCATGTAGTTTTGTAATAGTAACAGGAATCTATAATAACAAATTCAACATGCTAACATTGTTTAAGTATATAGCCTATACATCTTTAAAACGTAAGACAAGCCCAATAACTTGAAGATTCCCTAAATATTCGTATTATTATCTTTCACTTTCGCAATCGTTGGATTGGCATTTCTATTTTACAAGTGTCGATGAACATTCGCATTTGTCGAATTCACTTCCCGGTTATTTTCCCAAATAAAGATTCTCTAGTGTTTCCCTGAGAATGTAAACTTCTCTCAACGCTCGCCGGCCGAATTTTCGTGCAAAAGCTATAACACGGTGGTGTGTTTCTCGCCGAACTTTAATGTAATTAGATCGCAACGCGCGAGGCTGGAGCCGTTCTGCCAGACAGAATGTAAGAGGGTAGATATCGAAGAATAGTTTTAGCAGGGGTAGCCGCGTAATCCGATAGAACCGCGTGCTTTCGGAGCAACCTCGTGTCGAAACGTTTTTCCTTTCTCGGTGTAAACGCGATTGCCCTCGGCCGGGATTGAACCCACGAGAAAACCGCGAAAGCATTGCGATGTAATGCCTCGCGAAAATCTTCACTATAACAGGGTTTCCGAAGAAAGCGAGCTACGGTAGTCTGTTATGTTTCGCAACCGAGTTTTATACGTTGACAAAATCCATCATCGTGGTCCTCGTTTTTAATTAATAATGAGTATCGATATCTACTAACATCAAATACATTTGTCAACTGTTTTATAAGAAAATTGAATGTGCAGACAGTATAAAAGATGTGACGTGTAACATCACAAGTTGAATGCGTATCTCAACGATTAAACGATAAAAGAAAATTCTACCAATACCACATTCTTCAAAGTAATACCATAAAATATGTTGATTCCCTGAAGAAGATACACAGATAAACCCGAAGGCGACATTTCAGATTCTCGCGTTCTATCGATCATCCGGCTTGGAGAAGGTCAAAGGTGCGGCTCAGAGGTGTCAAAGTAAACAAGTAAAAAGAGACGGGTTTTCCGTTACAGGTAATAAAACGTCACCTTCACCGGCGCACGCTTCACGCGTGCATCCCGACGCGATATCCTTTGCGGGACAGGGACCTTGACACAGTGACGGTGGAAACGGTGGCCGAGATGAATTCGGGTCGACATCGCGCCCCTCGACAATGAATCTCGTTAAAAGAGAGAACCGCGATTGCTCGCGATTGTTGCCATATTCGGACCAATTTGTTGGCCGAAAGCCCATCGCGCGAATTCATTCCGTCACGAACGAAAACGCAGCACCGAGCGTGATCAGGAACGATACCGGGGAGTTTAATTCACGCGTCAGTGATACTGACAACAATCGGGACAGAGATTTACAACCTCGGTTTCATTCGGTTCTCGGTGCATCTCACAGTCTGATCATTGACTCGCATTCGTTAATAACACAACGTTTGTATCTACTGTTAAGTATTTTAATTTTACGTGAATCTCTGCACTTTCAAAGGAACGTCTTTTCCCTGCACAACGAAATAAACAAAAATAAACGTTCGCCTTCACCGTTCGATTCCGAGGGGAGAAACTATTAATTTTCCCTATCCCGACGCATTATCTTGAATTATGTATCGATTTCGACTCGGCCGTTGACACAGATCATTTTTATCGGACAAGCCTGGGCGAGTTGTCGCAAGGAACGTGGCGCACGTTTAAAATAACGGCAATCCGAGGCGCGGAAGCCTGACCACGTTCGAGGCGGGATCGCTGCTTCCATCAGGCTCACGTACACACAGGCGAGGCAGCGCACCGCGAGAGCTCTCCTTTTATCGTTCCTTCGAAGAGAACGACAGGCTCAGACTTACAAGCGCGTCGCCCGCCTCGAATACATTACACGCCGTCGCGAAATTCCCCACGTCTACGTTTGCTCGCAAACGCGAAAACCCACTTTGCCGCGTCACCGCGCTGCAAATACATGGAACGTCGATGCGAGCAACGTGGTTCACGGTATACAATCCCTGTTGAACGATGTACGCCGTGAATCGAAAAACGAATAATATTTGTCAACTGCGAGCTCCATCGTACGGTTTAATAATTGTTCATTACTGGGTCTCATAGAACTTGGTAAACTAAGTGAAACTCTGAGTGAAGTAGAAATCAAATTACAGATAACAAGCAAAGTAGTGCCTTGAATATTCGAGGACGTACAGAACCCCAGAAATGAAATACAATTCTAAAACAAAAGAAAATCCTGTCTATCTAGATTTCACTTTCTACATTATAATAAAAAATGATCTAGTTTGTATAAAAATCCACAGTCTGATAATCATAGGGCGGGATAAATCGGCGGGAATAATCCGAGGGAAGAGAATGAAGAGACGTGGACGTTGGAAAGACAGACCGAAGATCGGAAGCAGCTGGATTACATTGGACGGAGCGATGGCGAAGTGTCCGTTGCGAAACGGCCCACGATTGCGACGATGAAACGTGGCGGCGTGTCAGCATATGATATACCGGTCGGCCGGCTGGCTGGCTGGCTGAGCTGCCGGCCGGGATGTCAAGGCCGCATACGTTTACATGGAAATAAGCCACGTTCGAGGCGAACGTGAGCGACTTCGTCGTGCTCCATTCGACCACCTTGCTCGAGAAACGCGTTGCTTCAACGATTTCAGGCACAGGTTGACGTAATTCTGTTGATTTCGTTCTACTTCTGGTCGAACGGATTGACCCAACGCAATTCCAAGCAAAATTGAAAAGCGCAAAATGTGTTTGATTGAAAAACCGTCCGGTTCGATTTTAATTTTACTGTACCAGAGTAAATACTCGTTTCGGTGAACGATTCGAAACATTAATTTCCCTTAAAATTTCCAACGAGTCGGATTGTTCGATCCGAGCGACCTGGCCTTTAAATGACTATCGCTTAGGCGATAGCGAATCGAGAGGAATGACGTAATTTCGTCCCGGGAGTCGCGGGGCGTCCCGGCGCAGCGCGGAGATATCGAAGTAAGAAAAGGCACGAGGACGAAAACGACGCCAGCGACGTCCCCGTCGCGTCGCTCGGATTGCCAAGCGTGGATTTATGTTCCCTCCGGAGGATTCTAATCTGATCCTTTTTTCGTGCCGCTGTATCGAGCGGCGGGTAGCCCGCGCACGCTGCGGCAAACGCCGACCGCGTTTGCCTCGTCAGCCGACCTAACCCATTCCAGAGCGGAACGATGAGAGAGACTGAATAGGATGACCAACGCGGCTAGAGACCCGAGTAGAAAACTGCGAGGGTAGCGAGAGATGGAAGAGAACGGAGACAAGTTGGATAAAGACGAAGACGATCGTCTCGTCGCACCGGATCTACCTGCAGATTATGGCCGGCTCTGTACTCATGGTCAACCAGAAAACGCACCGTTCTCAGATGCTGCTTCTGCTCCTCGTCTCGTTTAGCTCCATGAGAAAAAAGGAGAGAACAGAGATGAAAGAGACTAGGTAAGGTGGAACGGAGAGGATCGGAACGGACGGTACCGAAATATCAACGACCACCAAATAAGCACCGACTCGGCGACCTCGTTCCCTTCTTTCTCGCAAATGCGCGCTCGAAACACGGTCACCGATTACGCGATAGTTTATGATTTACGATCAGCGATTACAAAAACAAAATCATAGGAAATTTCCTGGTTTTGAAGAGAGCGATCTGTCTCGGATCGTTCAAGTACTCATAGAGAAGCTAAAGACGCACTATTATCGTGTGTGAAGCTTGCGAATTTTTAAGTCAACGACATCAATCTTTTTAACTAACATTCCTTTCGTGAAACCAACTCGACGTCGCGTCGATCACGGAGATCGATTCTCTCGGCAGGGTATCGTTCACGGGATTCTCGCGTTAAATTGACTCGCAGGGGCGAGAAAAGCGTCTCCAGATCGGAATATCGCCTTCGCTCCGTCCCGGTAGACACGCGAATCAATAACCTGAATAACCAGAGCTCTCTACCCGTCCCGCGTGCATGCACATAGCTAGCTATACGTGCATACGTACTCTACAAAGGCGTGGGATCGTCCGCGTGCAGACGCGTGAGCGTGTATGCGGCATCAACGGTGTCGTCGACTCGAGTTATCGGCCGACGATAATGGAGCCATATTATCTCTCGTTACTTTACCACGCTTGTTATTTGCCCAAGTGTATGTGGGTCACTCATTGTTCCCCGTCCCGACACACCGTTTTCTTGTCACTCCGTCCATCCTGACTCCCCATCCTTTGTACGGTACCTTTCTGCTGGCCCCCTCGTATCACGCTATCGGCCAAGTTTCGTGGCCCGTTTAGAAGCGGTTAGCTTAGGTATATATTTAGCGACATTTGTGGAACGGGTGCTGCCGTTGGCCCCGGTCCAGCATTAGTTCTCGCCGTTTCTCCACCTATCCCTTTATCCTGACTGCTATCGCGCCCGCTTCGTTCCTACTACTTGTCTTCCTTTCCCGTTGCACGCATCACATCCATTGTCCCCCCGCCTATATCCACTCGCTGGTCAAAACTTAAGTGGCCGGAGATAATGCTTTTTATCCGCTGCACGTGTCCCGCTGGCTCGAGCACGCGATCGACAGAACTCCGAGTAATCTCGCTTCCCGCAATTTTCTCCCCGAGTATTATGCGACGGTCTTCTAACGATGAGACATCTTACTCATTCGCTTTTTAAAGAATTACAAATCATTATCGTTCATCAACAGGCGTTCCAAAGTTTGGAGTTATTTCCGTCCGACTGTGAACTTTGTGCTGAATGTTTACGGTGTTACTGATATTTGCAAAGCGATACGAAGTCGTCATTGTTATGTTCGGACGTGAACGAGGAAAGAAACAATGTGTAACGACGCGGCGGCGTTTGGAGGGATTGGAGGATCTCGTGGACCGAGGTTCGTCGGGAGGTACAATCGATTTCCAATGTCGACCAGCGACCCTCGTTCTTAACGTCGTTTCCGACGGAAGCTACGATTCTGGCGTCGGGAAGTAGTACGTACGACCACTTGGCAATCCTCTCCGCAGACCTTGAACTCCCCGACTCGACGATTACGAAGTCGCCGGAGCCGATAAGAGAGTTACCGACTACATTTCTGCGCGGATATCGCTCGTTCCAATTCCAATCCGTCGTTTCGCGCACGTTTTCCCCAGAAGACCGTTACGTGAATCGAATGCGAGCTTACGACGTTCCGCGCCTCGCGGAATAACTCCGTCAGCTTAAATAGACGCGGTATCGAATATCCCGTAACGTGTTTCCATCTATGTAATTTTATACGGTTAGTTATTCAAATAAGTTTGTATTCGTAACGCACAACGGTAGCGCTATGAATTACTCGGAAACCGCCGCTCTCGGTCTCTCGATTTCTCGCAAATAAGAAGTATCGCGATTCCTCGCTGTATTACGGCAGCTACTTTTCATCGCGCGAATGATCCATCGGCAATTCCGTAAAACCGCAGTGCCAGTTCGCCGCATCCTACTCGGCTGCTTCCAACAGAAACCACCGAAGCCAGCCGGCAAAGAAGCTGTTGCGAATCTGGTACCGAATGTACATATACCCACAGACAGAAGGTTAAGAATCTCATTGTAATATCTTACTCAATAGCGAAACAATTCGTGTCCATAAACTGCACTATTATATCCTGCAAGAACTTCGAAGCCCGATAAGAAGGGCGTCGAAGACACGAATAGTGTACAAGGGCGGAGTAGAATTTCGAGGGGTGAAAGACGACGACCAGGTCCCTTTAAAGGATGCCGGCTGTTAGCGGTGACAGAAGAGGGCGAATAATGGACAAGAGCGTGTGCAAGCGTGCCCGGGCTAACAACGAAGCAATGAAGTGCAACGCGACGCTCCTGCTAGGAGCTGCATACGAGCGCCCGAAGCGAGCTGCCGGCTACGGGTGCTTGTAATCACTTCAGGGAAACTTCCGTGACGATTTATATTATATTTGGAGTGAAATCAAAGAGCGAGCAACGAAAATTAAGTGACCTTGATACGAGCATCCGAGGAGGTTTATAATTCGACGATTCTCATTGGCATCCTTGAAAGAATGCTAATTAACGTCGCGAGATTTTAGCGAGTGTCCAAATCGATCGGCTCGCCGTGACCTGCGAGCCAATTGAACTATTTAGGTCATCGATATTCAGGTTCCTAATCGAGGAATACGACCATAGTTCACTGGCCTCTAATTAATATGCGAGAATTTCTCGGTCATAGGGTACGAAACTAAAACTAGAACAGTCTGGAGGAATTAAAATACAGGTGAGATAGGAGAACGTAGACGCGGTAAAAGGTAGATGTAAACAAGTAAACGATGACAGAGAAAGTGGCAGGAAACAAACGATCCAGGGAGGATAGCGAGAAGCCGGGGTGCAGGGCCAAGCGCGTGACGCGACACGATGCGAACGTTCAGCCTGGCGATACTCGCTCCAATTCCCGCCTCGAATAAGCTATTAATATCGTGGACCCGTCGCAAATCAAGCCGGACGTAAAGTATGCCTGGAATGGTTAGCTGATTCTCTCTCTCTCTCTCTCTTTCCACTTTGCCATTCCTGCCCAACAGCGCGCAGCCCACACTCTGACGGGGCAGGAGCATCCGATTCTCTTTCAAATTTCGAACGAGTCCACAGGAATTTAAAAATAAAAATGCTGCTCCTTTTAAATTAAATAACATCGGCAATTCGCATTGCGTGAGCACAAAAATAAATGGAAATGCTGGGTTATAATGTAATTGAACGGGTCTGGAAGATTGAGTCTTGAAGGTGTTCAAGGATTAACGAGATCCCTGACCTCATGAATAGGCAGGGACAGGATCGCTGAGGAGAAGTAGATTTCCATGATTGACGAGCAGGGGACACATCGTAAACCAGCTTATTAACAAGGGCCAGTTAATAACCTCTTAAAGCCGAGAATCTTGGACGAGTCACGGGCGCAGTCTTCGCAGTGCGATGACGTCGCATCGGTTAACGATCAGCTTAACGCGTTGCTGGCATCCAAATTGGAATCCATCATATTAGCACGATCAATATCACCCCGCCCACCGTTCTCCACCTAATCTTAGCACCAACCTCCATGTTATGGAACCGATTTAATCGTATCGTACTATGTACTTTCTTTTACCGTGACACTTCATGCATAGTTCAATTTCTTAAATAGTATCAATATTATAATATAATACTCTAACGATCAGTCTAGAGATCCAGCTATTTGGAGTTCTACAAACTGAAGCGTCTCAGTTCATTCGATCATCAATTCATACGAAAATATCCAGTCTTAAGTGATACCCGAATATTTAAACGATCAATCTACTATACAGATTGAATTATTCAGAATCTTAAAAACCGGAGCTTTTAATGAAATGAAACGCGATGTCAGTCGTATGTTCGAATGAATTTCTCAAGAGGTACGAAACCCCCATCGTGTAATTCGACGAAATTCAATATAATACGCGTGACACGCGTCTTCCTGTCTGTTACGCTCGGCCGGTTCCACCCACGGGTACGAAGAAGCATATTTATGCCAGCGGCTGTGTGCCACAGACCCGCTGGCTGACCGGTACGAAGATAAGCACCGGCTTCGCTCCTATGATTTGTCGTTACGACCGACTTCTCGGTTCCGTTTCCCCTTCTGCGGTCGAACTGGCGACTGGTCGGACCTCTTCGTACCCGTGGGTTTCACCAGGCCTGTCCCGCGACTTTTCACCGTGAAATTACGCTACCCCCGTCCGGAGCGTTGGAATCTCGCCGTAACAGTACTCGCGCCGCTTTCTTCCACGCGTGGATAGCCTCTGTCCGAGGCATCGAGAAACCGGACGCCGCCGATCGGGACGCCTGCTTATGCAACCGGTGGAAAAACGGGAGAAGAAAATGCGGTTTCACCTGTTCTAGAAAGCTGCAGCTTGCTCATTGTTCGAACGTTGATCACACAGATTTCACATGGATCTCGACGCTAATTAGCGATACGATAATTCGAGAGCATTGGTCGTCCGCGATCTACGTTGATCGTTCCAGTTTCGACGATAGAGGAAGACGAGACTCAAAGCGAAGCGGGGAATTCGGCGAGCCGTGTTGTCGCATCGACGCATTTACCCGGGGGCCAGAGCAAATTATACGATGGGACGAAATCAATGTTTGGCCCGCGAGAACGGACAGAGTATCTATCGATTTCCGTAGCACGCGACGGATTCGGTTCTAAAAGGGCGGACGCGGATTGGCCGAGTTCCAACGATTTCTCGGCACGATTCATACGGTGATTCGTCGGCCGTGATACACAGAATGCTCTCGGTACGTGTTCTCGAGCTAATGTTAGCATTACTTGGAACACGAGGATCGCGAAAATAACGGGCCACGATTCTCGATTCTACTCGCGAATGCCACACGGGACCGTGAAACATCTTTCAGAAGATTACGTACTGTGGTTTTTACGAATGCTTCTCGTGAATGGTCCCTCGTCATCTATTGGATCGATCGTTACAATTATCAATGAATTAGTAAGTAAAATATTTATATCGACCATTACACGAAACAGACGAATAGGAGAACGCGTAGAGCAAAAAAAAAAAATGCAACAAAATTTTGTATTGTGGACGCTATAAAAGCAGAGCCGAGATATCGTTCCGCATTATTACACGAAGAACCGGTGGTAACAGTTACGGTGGAACGTTTATAGAAGCCGAGCAAATAGGTTTAGGTGGAAGTAGGTACATAGTACGTATACCATATTAAAGTCCGGCGTAAATGGTACAAAGAGCCAGCGGACGGACGGACGGACGAACGGTCGAAATCCGTACACGCTGCAAAACTCGAAAAAGCGAAAAGAGAAATCAATCAGCTCGCAAAAGAGAGATCACGAAACCATCGGAACGACAATATTGAAACACCGCGGCCGATTACAGAACGGTAAACGATCGGAGCCCGTTCGCGTCGACTGAATCGTCGAAAAATCCGCAATACGATAAAAGCTTGAACGCTCCAACGACTCGCGCGAGCCCTCCATTTCCCGTGGGACGGTACAAACGCGCGGCGATTTATCAGCTACGAGCGCGGATCGAAAGTTATCATTCGCCGGAGCCGTGGCAACGGCTCTCGACCTCGATGACGCCGTGCTAAGAATAAATCGCGCGAGCGGACTAATGACCCTGATCCGAGAACGCTCGTTCCTCGCGGGAGAAGAGGCCACGCGAAATCAAGCGGATCGGTTAATTGCCGCGTAATCGGCGGGGCACCGGTGAAAAGTCGGGGGAGACACGATCGCTCGTCGAGAGGCGAGCCGTGTCGCGCCGCCGATATTTGCATCCGGTAATTGGAAGGATACCGGCACCGGGGAACCTACACCGACCGGTAGTGGAGAAAGGGCACCCGAGGTGGAAGAGGCGGCGAACGCGAACCCGAGGATCGCTCGAGCGGAGAACACGACTAGTCCGAAACACATGTAAGAGACTCAACCTTCCGAGAAGCACGCCTCCCTTTAGAGAGAGGCCTTTCCGGTGTAAAAGCCGTGATAAAAGAAATTCCACGCCGACGCCGCTACGAGCGAAGTTAAACAGTTATTAAACTTTATCACGATGTGTCCGATATTTCACATTTCGAATTATGGTAGAAACAGAACGTTTTCCTCATGTATATCTCACTAGAGAGTTATCTCGTGCAATTGTGTAACGTATTTCCAAATGTAGATGATCAACGAAGTGGATATTTTTATATATAAAAATAATTTTCTATTTCTGTGGTCGTAGACTGCTAAACTATTTTTAAAACTAGTTTGAAATTCCGAGCAACGATAAAAATTTCAAAGTAGATTTTACTTAAGCTAAAGCTAGAATTAGTTTACCGGTTTTCTAAATTTGGAGGACGTGAATAATAAAAATAATTTTTGTCCGCCTAGATTGTATTAAGGATGAAATGGAAAGAATGCGGTGAGTCCTGTCTTGGAAAAATATTTAGTCTGGAACTCTGAAGGGTATCTAGGGGTGGGAATGCTCGTGGGGAAATTGACCTGAGTGTTTTCTGGAAATGGAAGAACCCCGTTTTTTTCTTCCCAAACGTACTATTTTCTGAATGCAATTTTTCCGAAATTCTAAAAGCGTACCGAGCCAACGTATTTCTGAACTGCTCGCAACTAAGACGGAAATGGTTAACTGATCATTAGGACGGATTTACGAACAGAAAATGTGCAAAAACAATATTTAACGATCGATAAATTCGTGCCCTCGATACCTGACCGGACCGTAATTTAGAGTCGCTTATGCGAGGTTGAAATTAATTACCAGTCGCCCCCACCCCTTCCCGGAACGAACTTACCAATTCATTTCATGTGCGCGCGCGTAACTAATTTAAGCTGCGATTATTAATGGTCCAACGAAACACAATGTAATATTAATAACATTTATTCGACCGGCACTGAGCCACCACGCTTGTAATTCGAGGCAAAGGTGGACGGCTGGCATCGTACCGGCGAATGGAAAAGAGCAACAGGAAAGAAAGAACCAATTCGATGCTCCGCAAAAGCGGCGAGCAGCGAGGGATCGATATAAAACGTTACAACCGGTAATTTTCGTAGCAGCGTAGTATTTCCGGAATTAAAAATTTCCTTTCAGCCTCTGTGAGAGAATGCAACGGGGTTGAAAGGTCCGGCAGTGAGAAAGTAACGCTGTCAGGAGCGAGAGACGCGTTTCACAGAACCGAGGAGGCACAATGGGCCTCAACTTACGAGCCATTCCGCGTCCAATCGGATACAATGGACACCCGACCGTAATCGCCTGTCTTTTCAAACTACTACGCCTTCCGTAATCTCTAAATGCCTAAATGGATACGTGTAAAGAAATCAATTTTTCCATCCACTTATCAGCTCACGATTTAACTTACGATTAAACTGCACATTTTTTTTATGCAAAGTTAAACTCGTGAAATCAATGCGAATAATAATGACGTATGTTTTTGCACGTTACGTGCCATTCGTTGTACCAAATGCGACGTAACAGCAACCGATGTATTAAAAAATGTCGAAAAATGGCAAATATTTGATGTGAAACGAAATAGCATAATTTGCAAAAACAAGATGAAAGATTCTGAAGCGTTGCAACCGTTCTCCAGGATGTTCGGTTGCCAGAATCTCGGGTGCAACCTTGAAAAGTTTCAGTGATTAATGTTCGGTAGCGGAGATGGCGGAGAAAAAGAAACAGCGCGGACACGGATCGCCGAAATCTATCGATGCGCGCAGGGAGTGACCGAGGAGAAAACATCCTGTACTCTGTCCCGGAGCTCGTCCGAGCCATGTATCAATAATGAAAAATTGCGTGCCGCTTCGAGGACGCAATAAATCTCCCGGCTACAGAATCGTTACACCGTTGAATTCGGGTTAATTGATTCGTCAATTGGACGCGAGGATCGTTCACACGATAATGTAAATGAGAGGTGCACCGTGTTATCTCTGACAAAGATTGTTGACGATCTACTGATTACGCGAACCTGTTCAAACATACACACGCTGATCCAATTTTTCCATCGATTGATTTGGTTCGTAGAAATTAATTCAAGATCATCAGTCAATTCTAATGAAACGTTTGTATTGTTTCTACTTTATTACTGCCCTCCCTCCAAGATAGGAGGTTCAATTTAGCCAAGCGTTCGTTAGAAGGCAATTTGTGACGCGCACTGGCACGTGCGCGACAATGACCCTGCGAAAACCAATGACCAATGCGTTTTTTATGTCCCTCGTTTCGTCTTTTCCGCCGTCGGCCCTGTCATCGACTGGCAGACAACGAGCACCGACGGATTACCGGAGTCATCCATTATTCCGGCGTGCACTGCCACTCTCCAAAACCCTCCGGTGCTGAACAAAGCGAATCGTCCCTCTTGAAGAGACCCTAGCGCCTCGTTAATGAATCCTAAGAATCTTTCAACGACCCGACACCCTCCGTGGACAGTTTTATCTATTGTATACATGAATCGAACACACCCTTTGACACGGAACTAATGTAAGTTGTAAAAATTGAAATATCAACCTATTAGATATCCCAATTAAAACTTGTAAGCTTTATCGAGAATGTACTCGGAGTCTGAAACAACTTGGAAAAAACTTTTTCAATACGACGTTGACTTTTATATCAAGTGACATTTGAACTGTCCTCGAAGTAGCATAAACCGAAGTGTATCGTAAATCGGAGAAGGTAGATGAAAGCAATCGTAAGGGTAACGTCTTCCCCTCTATTTTGATTTTTTACGCGGCTTCGTAGCGATTCAAATCCAATCGCGTCGGGGCGAAGAGAAACGCGTTTCGTGGAACGAGAACAAGGAGAAGAGTAGGAAGAAGAAGAAGAAGAAGAAGTGGTCGTCGAGCGAATCCAGCGAAGGGAATCCTGTATGAATAATTGATTTCCGGGCCGTGAATGAAAGCGAGGCGGGCCGTGTTTGCGTCGGTTATATAGCCGATCGCTGGGAAGAAGCTCGACGGAATAAAGCTCGTAATAAATGCGAATGCCTCCGAGGGGGCAACGAAGACCCGGTCTTCCAGCTGAAATATCACGCCGGGATCTATTCCGACTGATTTCTACTTGCTCCAACGATTAATACATTACGCTACCGACTTCTCTCTACGTTCCAACCGAATAAATGATTAACGAGAACGTTACCTCCTTTGACGAACTCCATTTCGATGGGGTGCCTCAGTTTCCTCATTAATAACCGTGTTTGAACATCTCAAAATGTTGGCTAAAATGTTATTTTAATCGATCTCTAATCAAAGCGTAACTGGTTCCGGTTTGCGAACTTCCCCGAACTTCAACTATCTAACAAACTTCGCCTCATTCGCCCAACAGACTCGCCGACGGAGACGAACGAACTAAGTCCTGCACACCGAATTCGATTTAGTGTTTTCACCCCGTAAATGTCTTAACACTTTGACTCTCTCTCTCTCTCTCTCTCTCTTTCTATCTCTCAGATCCGACACAACCTGTTTTCAAATTATGCATAACCAGTGGAATGTTTGATTTTGAACCAAGTGAAAGTTGTCCTTAGTACATATTCTGCCGAGAGTTCTCGGTGCCACGATAACCGGTCATATTGATTCCAGCCGTCGGTGTCATTTAAACGCTCGTTAAGAAACGATTCCTCGCGATATCATCTCTCGACGGAGGCGTAACGCATAAATCAGGGGCAGGGGCCTAATTCCTCCCGGAAGGAACTATCAACGAAGCGGCGGCAGCGTGTTGCCTGTTAAAAAATGACTCGCGTTCCATGGATGCCGGAGCGAGGGAATACCGGAGGCACGGGAAGGCGAAGACCGACGTGTACAAATGCAAGTAACGAAGGGACACGAGGCGCTGGAGAGAAGTTCGCCCTGTTCAACGATCAGACCAAGAAATCCCCTCCAGGGCGACTTCCCAGTGAAATATCGTGTCACGCGGAACCCCGAACTGTTACACGATGGGGTGGACAGAGACATAGCGAACGCAGCAACGAACCTCGAAAAGGAAAACCGGCTAGAGCTGCGCTAGTTAGGCCAGGGGGTGAAAAAGAGAGCAAGCGCGAGGGAGATCGAGGAAGGTTAATAGGAATTCCGAGCGTAGTGTCGGGATAGTTTCAATCGGACAAATTGAACCAATCCGTTTCCCGTCGTTGCCGATCGCGCATGCAGCAAAGACGATTTTCGATCGACCGCAATTAACCACTAATTACGATTTCATTTCCTCGATTTATAAATCAGCACGGAAAAACTCTTCTCACTTAGATACATTTTAACTCCCGATGGGTTAATGGGATTATACACAAAACACGTCGTTATTATATACATAATTTTTTGTACACATTAGCAATTTAATCAGTGGGTTAATCGCAGCACTCGCGGACGCGCCGCGTTAATTGGGAGCAACAAATTCAACAAGAGTAGTAGGAACGATGGGAACGGGAAAAAAATTTTAATTCATTCCTCGGACGATCGATTCAACGCTTTGTTTATCTGGTCTCACCGATATACAAATACCGTTTAATTCTTTGAAATGTGTGTCCGCGTTCCCCGCAATCGAAATCGCATTACAGATTTATTCCCGCTATTACCGCCCTTTTCTCTCTTTCTGAGCTTATCGCGAGGAGATAAAAACTGAGAACGTCAATTTCAAACCAATACACAGCTTGCCATCATAGTCCTTTTGATAGATTACAAACTGCGAGCTTGCTTTATTTAGTTTTACTCTTAAGTTATCTAGACGCGAAAAGAGAGACGAGGGAATTTTTCGACCCGATTCGGATCCTTCTCGGTTCGATTTACGACAGAGACGTTAACGTAACGACGCGACAGTTAGACTGGTCGCTGTTCGATAAGATTACCGAGGCCAGACCTCGCAGAAACTTGGAATCACCACTGGGGAACGATTGTTACGTAAATCGCGAAACGGTGACCGAATCGAAACGTTGAATTTACGAATCGCGAGAATTCTCTCGATCCATTGTTTACTCGATCCCAGCAACGGGATAAGGAGCGTCCGTTGCGAATAAGATACGGTGCAGCCGAACAGATATGACGGCGCAGCCAGTTTATCTGGCCACTTACGTCAACCACGGATCTACATATGAAATCGGTCCGAAAGAATTGCGTTATTCCACCGAGCAATACTCGAAGCGATTCTTGTTCTGACATCAGTAAAAATGTATACTCTGTACAAAATACATCGCATTGATGCCGCTGTTAATTCGACGAACAATGATATTAATATTAATATCGCAACCAACGTTCGCGCTGTTTAACCGTATCAAAATTTAAATTACAAAATATATACATATTTATCCTGATAATTGTTATGGAAAATTCTGACTCCCGGAATGAGAATATTTATAGATAAGTGGTATCTACATTGTACATCTAAGAACGTAGCAAACGTCGAATGTAGAATTGATATGTAACTATATAAATGTTTAATTGTCAGTGAAGAGTCACGTTTCACCGACTTCAGACAATAGAATGGCGTTGCGTTTGTGATTAATCGTCACGCGGAGCAACGATTATCTAGGATATCCACGGGAGGATAGCAAAGCCGGACCTTCCTAGATGAACCTGTTGCTCCGGGCAATTAACAACGGAGAGGCGACGAAAAAAGATGTAGAAGTTTAGGAAATAGTAAAAGCGGGTTGCCGAGAGGGGTTGTTGCACCGAGCTTTTACGAAATCTCTGTACGTATAATAATCGAGATGAATAGGTAACAAGAGGTGAATACGAGCGAGCAGGAGACAGACAGGTGGAAGAGACGGTGAAATGCAACGGGGCGTAGAAAAGGGGTCGAGGCGAGGGGATGGAAAACATATACGCACCAGCAGCGAGGGTATGGAATTGCGGCACATTGGCCGGCGCACCTGAAATTAGAGATCGTTACGCGGGGTTTATGGCGAGAATTAACATTCATTTCGGTCAACTGAACGGAAAAGCCGACTGCCGCGCGCTAATACGAAACCGAGCCGGTTGCGAAATTTAAATAAGCGATTGTGAGGCGAGATTAAAAATTACATTGCACCGAATTCAGAATAATGCGAATATTATACTTCTCCGGTGAGAGTTGTTAATGAGTGAAAGAGACTAAAACAACATTTTAAATGCAGCTACACAGAATGCGAAGGAGTGCATAAAATTAACCTTGCAGAGAGGAAAAACGTGAAGAGCCAACAGATTATTTTTTCTCTCGGGGAATGGAGTGATTAAGAGTTTAACGGACACGGTGAAATTAATTGTGCTATAGATAGTTTTTGTGGGAATCGAACGGCGTTCGGTTGGTATTTCTTTTGGAAACCCCGTAACCAACAAAGCGGCCAGAACCGTGTCACCATTGTCGAGTTCGAACCGGTCGGGTCCCCGTCGGGGACGCAATAAATCCAAAGTAACGTCCTGGCAGCTAAACTGCGTCGTCATTCTCCGGACGGTCATGAACGTGACTAACAACTTCCTCCCTCGTAGTTCGCGAGCATCCACACGCCTAATCTCAGTTTTTCGACCACGGATCAAATCCAATTTTAGATACTAAAAACCCGTTCGCCCCGTGGCGCACCGCGGTGAGAATTTTATTGCCGCCACGAATCTTCCCACTCAGAAATCGTATCTCGTTTAGACGGCAACTGCCCCGCCGTCCGGGATAATTAACTCGGCCTTTTCACGGCTCGCTTTCGAGTTCCTAAAGTGCACGGTCAATTAACTCGACGATAAAAGACGCATTTACATTCGCGTTTACGTGCATGCCGCCTCCTGTCTCCGTTTCGAATCAACCGCCGGTTCGAAAAGCGATTACAGAGGAATCAGGTATTAATTGGTGAGCTTATGCTGCATTAATCGAGTCTCCTTTCTCCGTATTTTACCGATACGATGTTTGATCTGTTTCCGGAAATATAGAAAATATACGAACACTTACGTAATAAAATATAACTATGTCTGGTTAATCCAGACGTGTATTTTTCAATCTTCCTTACGATCTATACATTAATAATTAATTAATGTACAGATAAATTGATAAAATTTTCGTGTGCGTTATTTTCCACTATTCGTCGACTGTAAGCAACATCAAATCACGGTTTCACTTTCTCACGTGATGCGAAACAATCTCGATGATCGATGACTTCTAATCGATAAACGTGATCTTTGAATTGGAATTCTACAAGGTCTTTAAAATCGATTAGAATCGAACATATGTGATTACTGATTATACGATATCTCTTTCATAAGTCGTCACGCTGCCAGTCAATTTTTAACGAGCCGCAATGGAAAACAAAAAACTGTAGCACGTATACAAAGTGATTCAATAAGACCAGTCGTATAAAATAATTATTTATCCTTTCATTCCATTGCAAGCTGTTTCCCACGGAGTCTTTATCAAATGGAACTTATTAAATTAATATATTTCAATAAAATTCCAATTTAATTAAATGAAACTCTCTCATAGAATCATCGAATATTGTGTTATATTAGGTGACTAATTCTTATCGATTCATTTTGTATGTCCAAAGAAAGCGAGAAAGAGATACGATCGGGGAAGCGTGCAAAACCGATGCAACCAGCCTCGTGCAATTTGCTTTAACTCTTTCGACGTGGATAACTCTCTGGCTACATACGTGGCACATTCGTAGTATGTACCTAAATACATTTCTCTTGCACACGGGCTCGGGAGCACATATAACACGAGCGTGTACACTTGCGGCCCTCCACAGCGGTGCATCTGCGCGTGTATACGCGTCGGGCCGACACGTTGCCGGGTAATATCGATCCTCGGTATCGCGGACATTCCTCGGCGAACGCTATCGCGTACATACTCGCGCCTAACCGTGACTACACGCGGGTTTCATCTTCACCTGGAAAATGTGACGTCGATTCTATTTATTTTAGAGCAATCATTATAGTTTCCAAGAAAAATCTGCAAATTTATAATAAAATAATTCCATATTCCTCCGCGCTGCATTTAAAAAAAATATGTACTTATAATTTCAGGTTCGCAGAACGATTGTTGTAGAATTTATATTCGAGACGATATTGTAATTATTACAAAATAGTTTTCCAGATTTTCGGTCAAAGATGCGTCATGTGTCAGGGGGGAGCGTGTCGAAAGCTTTTGAAAGAAACCCTACGCTGGGATAAGAGGGTGACAATGCGTGGAACGAGACGTTTCCGAAAGAAGAGGATCGGTATTTACGACCTCGCCTTTAAAAGACGATATACACCTTCGTGGATTCCACGTCGTTTTGAATGATGTCATCTCTTACCTAAGAATTTGCTCGTTCATCCATAAGTAATAGGTATTCGTGACCATTAAATTAAATTGTAAGCGGATTAAGCTTGCAACTTCTCGATCAAATAACGTGTTGTTACTCTTTAGTGAGAGACTCAACAATCATTCCCAACTTTGTAAAGAACGTCGTGTCAATCGCGACTTGTAAAAGCGAATGGGAGGTCACCAAAAAATGTTAAACCTTGAAACGATTTGAAAGCTGAAAAAGCAGTCGCAAATATTGCGGGCAGAAAATTTACGACCGTTTCTGCTCCGCCCACGAAGAGAGACGCGTTTGTAGAGTGAAAGAGCGCGGTAAAACGCGAACGGATAGAACGATACCGACGCGAATTTCCTCTAGGTTGTCGCGCGACGTCGTCAAAGACGATGAGCCGACCTGTACGTCGCGTCGTTGCCTACCTTTAAAGGCCCTTTAATAGTACTCGGCAGACTCCGATATCTCTCAGCCCGGAGCGAACCACGGAAATTCTCAACAAAATGGGTCACGACTGCCGGAGATCCGTTCGTCCGGCTCTGCTCACGATTGAAATTTAACTTTCATGCGGTACGGCCGGTGAACCGTGACGATAGAAACGTCAATACCGTTCCGGGTGCAGGTAGAACGGATCCCCTCGACGGCGAAGAGCTGTTCTGAATCGTTCGTGCGATCGCGCCAACGATGCCTTTGAATCGTAAGATATTCAATTTGTTAAATCATTTATATCGTTACGTATTATCTGCTCTAATAAATACAGATTTTTATGTAAATTCAAAAATTTTACAGATGTCTTTTGTTTTTTATCGTGTACACTTCTATGCCTCGTTCTTTGCATTTTCTGTACAAAAACTGGAATGCAAGGAGTCTACAGAGGAGGTATTGTATAAATATAAATGCAAGAACGAGCAACGTCTACTGCGTAGGTTTAACAGGTAGTTCTGTATACAAGTTTTAAACAGGCTGATTTGTCGTCACCCTTGAAACACAGGTGGCTTGCATAAGAGCACGTAACGACGTATCAACGAGCCGAATCGTAAAGCATTAAGTAACGCGGACGTATGACGCGATAACGCGTCTTCATAAGACTTACGCGGTCGATTATGCGACTCGTCGCGTAATTAATCTTGGCTAACTGCGGAAAACGTTTTCAAAGTTCATGGATAAACACGTCGAGCACTAAGGATGACGATCTATTATGAGAAGGTACGAATGTATGAATTCAGAAAGAAAGAGGGATTGGAAAAACGAGATCTGCCACGTTCCGTTGGTTTTCAGAACTTTTTCAGCTACCAGCGTGAAAATAAACGACCAAGTGACGAGACGTAAACGATATGGGGGACCGCGATGTCATACCTTTTTTTATCGTTTCATCTCGTCGACAACGTAGGATCTCACGTTTTACGGTATAATCCGAATTCAGCAATGGAAGAAACAAATAACCCGTTATATCCATCGATAACTGAGAAACGATTCCAGACGATAAAATCTGTTATATTCCATTTGTTTCTGGGAACAATTTTTCCTGTACTCCATCCGCCGACACATAATGTTACTCTTGAACATGTTGCATCTGTACTCCGAGCGAAGAGAACGGTGACGTCTCACGACATATTTTATCTCAATTTCACCGAGATCTCCCCCTTATCGAGGAATTCTTTGGAGTCTACCGTGAGGCGAGAGCGATCGATACTCAGTGGGGAGTGTATATAACCTGAACAGGCAGGATAACATCCGTAGGAAACGGGTCAGGGTTCGAGTGGCCCCGTGACGCACGGAGACGAAGCGACGCGAAGTGAATTACCCGCTGGCAAACGTTTCCTCGTCGATTCTCCTCGCAAGATCGGCAGAAAGCGCGGTAAAAACGCGACGGTTTCACCGGCAGAATCAACGGGGATCCGTAAGGAGAAGTCGGTTTTTACCAGTTTGCCTCAGATTGGCAAGTGTCCAGGGATCTTTGCACGAGAATCCGCTTTAATTTGTTAATGTACGTCTTCATTGGGTATTTCCTGCCCCGGATATTTCGTGATTCAATTTAATTAGGGTACCGCGGAAGGATCGCTATCTCGGCGTTAAAGAGGGAAAACGGTCGACGCTCCCGGCTTTCATGTAATTTCTGTCAGAGATTCAGGCGCGACCGATTATTTCCCGCCGCCGGAACATCGGTGAAAACTCACGGTGACCTCGTCACGCGTTAAACGCCCCTTTGTTGGCACCAAGTATACGCCAGGAGGCGTTTAATCGTTTCCCGTGAAAATATCGCGCGGAAACGGATGGGACGGGAATGAGATATCGATAAACATTTGAACTGCTGGTGAATGTCGGACCAATTCTTGCGGAGTGATCGATGCGATTATCTTGGAAGTAATATAAAGAAAATTCTTAAATGGATCTTCCTCTTTAAAGAAAATATTCTGTACTGATGCACAATAAAGACACAATTGCCTACGCTTACCTTCTTATCTCGACAACCTTTGGAACGTCACGCGATGTAAAAAAATCATTTAACAATCAACGCAAACCCGTAAGTAGAGCGATTAGTCGTTCGATTTCTATCAAGCAGATTGGACCGCGGGCGGTAAATCGCGAGTGGGACTTGAAAATAACTGTTGCGAATAATGAAAACATTGCTTGGACGGGAAAAATTGAATCCCCGTTTCGAGTAATTTCGCGGAATAAACCTTCTATTTTCGGGTATCTCGAATCGTCGCACCGCTTGGGACTCTTCATATAAAATAATTAATTAACGATACCGGACAGAGTTCACTTGTTCCAGCGAAAGCTGGCCGCCTTTCCTGACGGCGCGACGCATTAAAATTTCAAACGAATCGATTTTCCAACGCACGGTAAATTAACCGCAAACGTACGAAACCCGTCGAACCGTGCACTAATTCCGTTTTCGGTAATCACCCGCGCATCAATATTGTATGACACCGATACAAATACAATTAACCGTGTTGCGGCACGCGGCCATATTCGATTCGAATATTTATTTTCCGAATAAACGTGCCGATACACGGGACCGTAATTTCGTCGCTTTTACCGCGTCCAGTGAATGTTTCATTAAACGTCCGCTCATACAATAAGAGTATGTGAATCGACACATGAAAATTTACGATGTCCAATGAAATAATTAGAGGGAACTGTCTTATATCAGTTCATGTATACAATTATAATTGTATTGAAACTATTCATTAGTCGTTATATGATTTATAGCATAAACACGACAATGCGACAAATAAAGTGATCTCTGACGAATACAAATTTAGAATTTTCGTCAGAAGGCGTTTAATAAGAGAAATTGGTGATCTATTAAGAAGGAGACGAGTCTATTACGCGAGGACCGTTTAAACGACGAGATATTCCCGACTTCCGTTGGATCGCGTTCGCGCATTCCTACGGGACCAGTCACCCAATTGTGCCGAAAACCTGTTCGCAGAACTTCCACGACGTCGTTTTATTTGCCGCTATCCGTTGCGACAGACGATAAATTTCGCGCGCCGAGAGAAAGTCGTTTCCACGGCCAGAACAAGCTCGTTGATCGTGCTATGAATTTTATAGAACCAGGTACGCTCTCCGTTTCGAGTCGATCGATCCGTTTTATTTTTTATTACAAAAAAAATACGATAGTACTCTTACCTACACGATCCAGTGTTGCATTACACGTGTAGTGTTTATTACCATTTTTCAGGTTCTAACGATGTGATGAGTGGATCGTTCATTACGAAAGCGAGTCCACTTTTCCTTGTATTTACGTAATCAATGAAGCATTGTGAGTTACTGATGAATTTCCAATCGATCCAAGTTTGTGGATACGTAAAAGTATTAACTTTCAACCTTCATATGTTAATTGTCTAAATGACAACGGCGAATATAGAATTTCTGCCGAAAATGCCATCGTTCCGCTCACATTAGTGGCGGCATCGTAAAAGTTGCTATAGAATTTATAGTATAGACGATCACTGTCTGCTACTTTTAAGGATGTATTGGCTATACAGT